>NC_057811.1:228785605-229085605 GCF_018294505.1 Triticum aestivum | reverse complement strand
AATAAACGAGTGATATTATTATACTCCTCATACTCTAGAATGGTCGGAATCTCTCTATTTAATCCACCCATAAAACGTGCAAGCATAGCTTCATTCTCCTCAACAATACCACATCTAATCATGCCAGTTTGTAATTCCTGATAATATTCTTCTACAGAATTTTTTCCTTGTCTTAAACGCTGCAATTTTTGAATTAATTCACGTTGATAATATGGTGGAACCCAACGAGTACGCATAGCAGTTTTCAAAGCAGCCCAAGTAGCTGGAATAGGATATAATCTACAATGTTCAGACCACCAAACACATCCAAAGCTAGTGAAAGCACAAACAGCAGCAGGAACACATCTCTCCTTAGGATATTGTAAACATGTAAATCGTTGTTCAGTTTCTAACTCCCAAGTAAGATATATATCAGGAACATATCTACCCTCAAATGGTGGAATATTCAATTTCAGTTTAGGGAGATGGTCATGATCTCGTACCTGAGGGAGATCCCTACCATTGTGATTATTTGCATGTGGACGACCTGGCGGTTGTGGTGCTGGTGGTTGCACGTAGTTCTGATTTTGATCAACCTCATCCTCGTAATCTCCCACATAATCATCCTCCGCCTCATCAGCAGCGGGAGCCACAGAAGTATCAACAGCAGCACCAACTGTTTTCCAGGTTGCTCGGTGAGATTTTCCATTTTTCGTAGTTTAGAACAAGTCTGTCCTTCATACCTATAGTCCACGAAAAAGCCACAAAAAATTGGGGTTACTTCATCATATCCGAACCAGTCCGAGCCTTTGCATAGTCTTTTCAGTATTTTGCTTTGTTGAATTTACGGTTGCATCGTCGTGTCTAGTTGCTGGTCTTAGAGTCTAGTACTTTAGAGTTTCGAGTTCAGTTCACAAGTTGTCACGCCGCCGCCGCACCATCGGCATCAGCGCTGCCATATACAACCATTGTCATCACCGCTGCCATATACCACCATCATCATCACCGCTGCCATATAGCACCATCATCATCACCGCTGCCATATACCACCATTGTCATCACCGCTGCCATATACCACCATCATCATCACCGCTGCCATATTCCATCATCGTCATCACCGCTGCCATATACCACCATCATCATCGCCGCTACCATATACCACATATCCACCGCCATCACGCTAATCCGAGTCCACCTCCATCACAGATTCGCGACCAGTCCATGTTCCACCGCCCTGCATATATCCGCCACCAGTCCGAGTTTCCACCAGATTCATCTCCGCCACCAGTCCTAATCCGAGTCCAGTAATTGTTGCTTTGTTCTCGATTTCCAGATCACACGATACTCCGAGTCATGGCAGAGTAGGACTCCCCAACTTCAGAGCCATCCGCAGAAGAAAAATAGTTCCAGTTTAAAAAAAAACTAAGTCTGGAAAATTCTGGCTAGGCAGTTTTTAGGACATTTGTAGACTTTTTCGAAAAAAATTGTTGCGGAGCAAAAAAAGAGGAAAAAAAGTGCAAAAAGAAAAAAAATCAGAGTGTGCTCCTCCCTTGTTTACGTGCAGCGCCGTGATTTTGTTAGTGTTTTAGGCTCGTGTCTCTAGTACGGTCTAGCCTAGGACCAGCATAGTACCGTCGTTGAGCGTTTATTCAACTTTGCATATCTGAATTGATTATTGCTGACCCTTTTTGCTACCATATTATATGCCTTCCCAGCTCCACATACATCTACGTCGTGCGTTTGACTCTCCCTGGTAATCACTCTATCCAAGGTTTGAGAGTTTTGACTACAACGGTTGCTGGTCACCACCTGCTGCTTGGTAAGAACTGGTAAGAATTTGAGATTTGCTTGACGGATTTGTGACACTCACCACCACCACCACTTGTTAGTAGTTTGTAGGATCATATTCTTGTGTGTTTCTATTGCTGCTAACCATGCCAGGATCACAAGCCTACGAGATTGACTGGGAGAATTTAACGAACAAGGAGCTTCATGATAAGTTTCAACAAATGATGACTGAACAGGTGCAAGACGTGCTGAACAATTTTGAAGAGGCCATGGAGAAGATCACTGGCCTTGAGAAGACGTTCGAAACAAAGCTCGATAACAGATTTAATGAACTGCTTCCGCGTCTTCCACCACCGGATGCACCTACCGCACCTCTGAAACAACAACCACAACAACAACGACTACCTCCACGTCGCGAAACAGCCCTCCGCCGAGCGAGCTGTGTCCTTCATTAGCCTGGCCAAACTGTTGGTGCTGCTGTTGATACTTCTGTTGCTCCTGCTGCTGATGAGGCGGAGGATGATTATGCGGGAGATTACGAGGATGAGGTTGATCAAAATCAGAACTACGTGCAACCACCAGCACCACAACCGCCAGGTCGTGCACATGCAAATAATCACAATGGTAGGGCTCTCCCTCAGGTACGAGATCATGACCATCTCCTTAAACTGAAATTGAATATTCCACCATTTGAGGGTAGATATGTTCCTGATATATAAACTCTAAAGTACTAGACTCTAAGACCAGCAACTAGACACGACGATGCAACCGTAAATTCAACAAAGCAAAATACTGAAAAGACTATGCAAAGGCTAAGGCTGGTTCGGATATGATGAACTAACCCTAATTTTTTTGTGGCTTTTTCGTGGACTGTAGGTATGAAGGACAGACTCGATCTAAACTACGAAAAACTGGAAAATCTCACCGAGCAACCTGGAAATCTGATACCACTTGATAGAGGCGAAGGTGTCCCGATGTTTCGATGAGATAGCAATCGTTTTCTGTGGGAGTCGACTTTGACGATCCGACTACGATCGTGCGAAGACGTCGCGCCTTAGCAATCGCTAAACCAACTTCCGAGGGGTTATTCACCACGCCGGAGCTCGATCAACCTGACCACGAGGGTCTATTTCCTGCGAGCAAATGAAGAACAAGCAAGAAGCTGAGATTGCAATCTGGATATTGCGAATAAAAGAGGAAAGCTTTATTAATGAAGGTGGGGTTCTGTGACGCCTTTGTCTGGTCGTTGAACACAAACGAAGTACGCGAAGTTGTAGCTATGGCGAACTTTTAATCTAAACAAAACCCAAAGTCTAAACGATGCCCTAAGGGCTGTATATATGGAGGAAGAGGGGGGAATTTCGTGGCCCTTGGGTAAGGGGTCTGAAACCAACCCTATCTCTTGTTTCCCCACACATACGGACTCTCTTATGTATTTCGAAATGACATGGGCCTGGCCCAATAATAAGGTGACGCAGCACCTAGAATAGCCTCTGGACGAAGTTTATGAAGTGGCATCTTGTATATTTCGTCCAAGGTTTCATGCACTCATTATGGTGGCTTCAAAGTCCTGAAATCATCACTTGTAACTCCGTTCTCGTTCCCCTTGCGCATGCCATCAACTCCATGCTTGTTCTTGCTCCAATGTTCATCCCTCTTATCCATGCCAGGCCCTTCATTTGAAGCAAAACAAATGTATCCAATTAAGGCAACATCATATTCTCATGAACATTAGAATCATTACCAAGAAATGAAAGTACCTGATAATTTAATTGGCGTGCGCGAGCTCTAGTAATTGGTCCAGTATATGTTGTAGTAGGGGCTGTGGGTGTAACAATGGTATTGATGTCCTCATCAGCCGCGCATCGATCAGATTGCAAACTCCACTTCTGGGTGCGATCTGCTTTCCTTTTTGGACGTGTACTCCGGGTACCATCAGATATTTATGTCCAAGGAAGATGAAGAGAAAACCACGTTCATAACTCCATGTGGCACGTATTGCTTTGTACGTATGCCTTTCGGGTTAAAGAGCGCTGGGTCCAACTTTGCAAGAGCAGTACAAATTGGTTTTGAACCTCAGCTACATAGGAACGTAGAAGCTTACATGGATGATATAGTTGTCAAGACCAAGGACATATCACCACTCATTCAAAATATGGAAGAGACCATTGCATGGATGATATAGTTGTCAAGATCAATTCGAAGCTAAACCCTGAGAGGTGTGTGTTTGGTGTTCCCTCCAGCAAGCTCCTTGGTTTCTTTGTGTCCTAGTGGGGGATAGAGGCCAACCCAGACAAGTTCAGGGCAATCGAGCAAATTCAAGCACGCAAGACGGTCGAAGATGTGAGGCATTTGACTGGATGCGTTGCCGCGCTGAGTAGGTACATTTCCAACTCTGCTGAGCGTGCCTTGCCTTTCTTCAAAATCTTGAAGAACGTAGGTCGGATGAAGTGGACCCCGGAGGCAGAAGCAGTGCTCCAAGACCTAAAAGCCTAACTTTCCTCTGCTCCCCCCTTAGTCGCTCCTAAACCGCAAGAGCCATTGCTGCTATATTTGGCGGCAACGAATCATGTGGTTAGTGCAGCAATGGTGGACCAGCCAGAAGCAGATGAGGAAGTAGCTGCAACAACTTTCCCCTCCGATGATGAAAACTGAACCAGTCATGGAAAGATTAGACACATATCAAAGAGAAGCAGAGCAAATTAGCAAAGGCAGTCCCAAAACCGCGACAAAGAAGAAAGTGGTGCAACGACCAGTGTATTTTGTCAGCTACCCGTTGCAGGGGGCTAGGTCAAGGTACAATGGAGTGCAAAAACTGATCTTCGGCCTTATCATGGCCTCGAGGAAATTACACCACTACTTCGAAGCCCATGAAATCACAGTTGTCACCCGTTTCTCACTATAGCGCATACTTAGGAATCCCGAAGCCACAGGCAGGATAGTTGAATGGGCACTAGAGTTGTCAAGCTTTGGCCTGAAGTACGAATGTACCTCAACTATTCAAACTAGAGCATTGGCGGAGTTCATTGCAGAATGGACGCCCACTCCAGATGAAGAAATACCAGAAACAGTTATCCCCGGCAAGGAGGCACCGCAAGAATGGATCATGTATTTTGATGGTGCTTTCTCGTTGGAAGGCGCTGAAGCCGGCGTGCTTCTTCTTGCACCCACCGGAGAGCATCTCAAGTATGTAATTCAAAAGCATTTTCCCTAGGAGAAGACCACCAACAACACTACTGAATATGAGGGGCTCCTTGCCGGACTCAGAATTATGGTGGAGTTGGGAATCAAGAAATTGATCATCCGTGGAGACTCGCAGCTCGTGGTGAGACAAGTCAATAATGATTACCAGAGTCCATTGATGGAGGTGTATGTAGAGGAGGTGAGAAAGCTGGAAGAACACTTTGATGGGTTGCAAGCATAGCATGTGCCCCACGTGGAGAACAATGTTGCTGATCACTTGTCAAAGTGTGCTGCACAACAGCTCCTAGTGGAACCAGGGACTTTTGTTCTCGTCCTAACTCAACCATCAGTGTCCCCTTGAATGATGGCCAGAAAAAGGAGAAAGTTGGACTCTGGCAAATATCTCCCGGCAGGGCTTCCCGAAGCCGCTCGTATAGAGGCTACCGGGAATAACCCAACTTCTGTTAGTGAGCATCACCCTCCCGCTGAACCACAAGTTCTTGCTGTCGAGGTGAGTGCTCCCACGAACGAGGAAGTGCGTTTAGTCCTTGTTGTCGAGCTGCAGGCTCCGACTTGGGCAGAACACATAGTCCATTTCCTTCAAACAGGAGAACTTCCCGAAGAGCAAGAAGAAGCTGAAAGAGTAGCCCAAATGTCAAATATGTACAAGTTTGTTGATGACACACTGTACCAAAAAAGGCCAAATGGTGTGAAATTGGAGTGCATTTGTTGGGAAGATGGGCAGAAGCTCCTGGCAGAGATATACAAGGGTGTGTGTGGTTCCCACATTGGCTCAGGAGCCCTGGTTGGAAAAGTTTTCCGGCAGGGTTTCTATTGGCTCACAACCCTCTAGGATGCAACTAAGCTAGTCACCAAATGTGAAGCCTGCCAGTTCCACTCCAAGAACATCCATCAACCAACTCAAGCTCTCTAGACGATCCCTTTATCCTGGCCATTTTCGGTTTGGGGGCTCGACATCTTGGGCCCCTTCCCCCACGCTACTGGGGCTTTGAATTCTTGTACGTCACCATCGACAAGTTTATAGAGTGGCCGAAAGTAGAGCCAGTGAGGAAGGTGACCGCACAGTCAGCTATCAAGTTCATGAAAGGATTTGTGTGCCATTTTGGAGTGCACGCCAAAATAATCACCTATAATTGCACCCAATTCATGAGCTGTGCCTTCATGCAGTACGTCCAAAACCTTGGAAACAAGGTCTCCTTTGCTTCTGTTTCTCATCCTCGGAGCAATGGGCAAGTTGAGAGGATGAATGCTGAAGTGATGCATGGACTCAAGACAAGAACTTTTGATGGGCTGCAGAAGTGCGGTGGACGCTGGATTGATGAGCTGCCGGTGGTTCTTTGGTCCCTCCGTACGACACCAAATTGAGCCACCGGCAAGACTCCCTTCTCCCTAGTATATAGGGCAGAAGCAGTGCTCTCCACGGAACTCATATACGGGTCACCTCGAGTACTTGGCTATAATGAAGTAGAGCAGGAGAAGCTTCAGCATGACGATGTCGTTCTCCTCGAGGAAGATCGTCTCTGGGCCGCTGTGCGTGCTGCACGCTACTAGCAAGACTTGCGCCACTATCATAGCCGCACGATTCATGCCCAGAGCCTTGAGGAAGGCAACATTCACTACAAAAAAGACACATCTGTGACATTTTGGCCCGAACGATTCTTGTCTGTCATGCTTATGACACTTCTATGAGGATAATTGTGACAAAAGCACATATCAACATAGATGTGGTGGGCTCATACGTCTATGACAAAAACTCATGACAGAAAATGGGCTTTTCATCCTGGGCGGGCCGGGGACGCACCTGCATGACATTCTTTGGGCCGTCCACGACGGAAAAAATCATGGTAGAAGTGAGGGCGAGGAAAATATCAAGGAGTTCCCGGTTATGGTAGGTGGTCGGGGCCGAGCAATGCACGGAGGTTTGCGTGTTTCTCTCATACACGTACGCGCGTGTGTGTGAGGCGTTGGTCTCTAACTGAACCCGAGCGAGGTGTTCACTTACTGAACCCGAGCGATTGCACTAGCTACGTTACTGAACCTGAGCGGTTGATCCCTTGGCTGTAAACTGAACCCGAGCGATTCGTTCGCTACTGCTGCTAACTGAAGCCGATCGAACCTGCTTCCTCTTCATGAACAGTGACCATTGGTGGGGGTTGGACAAACAGGACCCTGTGGTAGTAGTAGGCCATTGCCACTGGATGAACAGGACCCCGACCGAGGAGGCCGCCACACACACCCGAGCCAGTTGGGGGTGGATGAATAGGACCCCGTGGAGGGCTGGTTGAACAGTAGCCAGTGGAGGCTGGATGAACAGGACCCCATGGTGAACAGTAGCTGGTGGAGGCTGGAGGAAGTCGACGGTGGATGAAAAGTAGCCCGTGGAGGCTGAAGGAAGTCGACGGTGGATGAACAGTACCCCGTGGAGGCGGGAGCCAGGCAGTAAAAGGTGGATGAACAGTAGCTCGTGGAGTCCCGTTTTGCGGTACGCCACATCCCTCCCAATCAACACCAACCCGTTTCGATTGTAGGCACTCAAACACAAGGTTGTTTCTCTGTTTTGCGGTATGCCACACCCCTCCCGATGAGCACGACCCCGTTTTGGCTGTTGCATCGTTCCCGATGAACACGACGCATTCTGTTGCCTCCCGATGAACACGATGCAGTTTCTCCGTTCCGTCCCAACTGGTTGTGTTGAGGATATAGACCTTAGAGTCACCCGCCAGGAGGGGTCGGGTTACTCGTAGGGTCGTTGCCAGAAGCCCGGAGCCAAGTTTCAAGATAATAGGCCAGAGATGGACTGAGACCCGGATATGGCTTAAAGCCCGTAGTTATAATCATTGTTATAGTAGACTTGTAGTGTAAGGCAAGTATTGATTAGAGTCCGAGCCGGACGCTCTTATGAGCCGGCCGGGACTCTAAGGGCTGCTGGGCGTCAGCCTCCCTATATAAAGGGAGGACCCGGCAGCGGTTCAAGGGCGACAACAATCTGATCGAGAGCCGGGCATAGCTGTTTAGCTCCCTGGTTATCGAAACCCTGATTAATACCACCTCAACTGGACGTAGGCTTTTACCTTCACCGTAAGGGGCCGAACCAGTATAAACCCTCGTGTTCCTTGTCCCACTTAACCCCTTCAAGCTTCCCAATTGCGATGGCACCACGACTAAGTCCTAACCCGAGGACATCTGCCGTGACAATTCCACGACAGTTGGCGCCCACCGTGGGGCTGGCGCACGGTGGATTTGAGTTCTTGAAGGGCAGCTTCGAAGGGCTCAAGGGATACGCTGTGGGCCGGATGACCAAGAGTCGTCGCGGCAAGCTCTACATCGACGATGCGGACTGGGGCCCTGACGCCGGCTCAGTGGAGTACGGGTACCGGGTCCCCTTCGGTGGAATTCATGTCTTCATCGGCAAGATTGGTGAGCCGGGCCCCGAGCCGGATCCCCGCGCCGATCTCATCGAAACGGCTCAGCGCGCACGACCCGCCCGGGCCCGGCCTGCCTTAAGGCGCGCTTTTGTGGGATGCATCCACGGAGGGCCCTCTGATCCATCCGGGTCTGGTGATGAGGCGGCCGCCGGCTCTGACAGCGAGTCGGCCGCTGATGAGTCAAACTCGTTGTACCAACTTCAAGATGGCAGGCTCATGAGTTATTCCGATGGCAACAGTATTCCGGACCTTTTTGAGCCGCCAAGTCAGGTCGGAGTTTTTATGGCTGGTGCGCAGCCTGTTCAGAACCCCGCTGCCGGATCGGAAAACCCGGTGCCTTCCCCGGCTCAGGTGCTGATGGATCTCACAGATAAGATGACGGCCCTGTTAACCGCCACGGTCGACCCGGCGGATCAAGTTCAGCATGATGCGGCAGTGGCACAGCTAAAATTGGATCTGATAAAAGCTAAAGAGGACCTTGCAGCGGAGGGGATCAGGCTGGCTGCGGAGCGGGCGGCTCTCGATGCCCAGACCCAGCTGATTCAGGCGCAGTCCTTCCAACTCACGATGGATCAGAACGCGGCCAATGAGGTCATGAGAAGGAGGCATCAAAAGGCTCAATCTCGACTCTCGTCGGTCTACGATCCGCGCAACCTCTTTAACACGCCAGGTGCAGGGTCTAGTCACCCGCCAGGGGTCGTAGCACCCGGGTCTGGACCCCTTATTCAACCACGAGTGGTGGGGCCTCCCCAGGGCCCCCCCGCCCCGCCTCAATATGTGCCAATACCCCCGGGCCATTATAATAACCCGCTGGAGAACATGGTCGCCGCAGCGGCACGGCTGGCGGCTCTGCCCGTTGATGGCGACTCTCCGACGGCTATTGAGACCCGCCGGGTCAGAGAACTCCTCCAGACAGCACTGGCGCAGCAAGAGGCGTACTCCTACAGCCGAGATAGGATCCATTCAACCCCTCGTCCAGGGCAGAGCCCGAGTTACAGCCGGCACATGGTCTCGGCGACCGGCTCAAGTAATGTCCGACGCCATGACCCGCCCCCTGGTCATGGCCCGGCTCATAATGGAGCCTTCTACGTAGCAGACCAAGCACGCCAGGAGGCGGAGCAGGCGCCTCAAGTGAAGGCTTACCAGACCCCCCCGGGCTTATCCGACGATGTCCGTTGATGCGGGTATCCCTACTAGAACCGGGGGTGTCCCATGTTTGATGCCAGCTATCCGTAATGAACGTCTACCCAAGGACTTCAAAGGACCTAGGAAGGTGCCTAACTATACAGCAGACTTACAGCCGGCAGCCTGGATCGAGAGTTATGAGATGGCTATGGAATTGCTGGAAGTCAGCGAGGCGGCCATGGCCAAATATTTCACCATGATGTTAGATGGAACTGCCCGCACGTGGTTGAAAGGGTTACCGCCGAACTCCATCGGGTCTTGGGCTGAGCTGAAAGCCCGGTTCATTCAAAACTTCAAAGATACCTGCAGGCAATCTATGTCAATCGTGGATCTGACTAACTGTAAGCAGCAGGAGGGTGAATCCACGACCCATTGGGTTCGCCGGGTCAAGGAGATCATACATTCATCGGATAAGATGGATGCCGGCTCTGCAGTCTTAATGTTGGAACAAAACTGTCGCTTTGTGCCCCTAAAGATGAAACTCGGGCGGCTTAAGCGTGACTGTACTGATATGGGTACACTGATGGCAGCTCTTGTCAAGTACGCCGATTCCGATGGTACCAAGGATCCCCCTTCAGATGATGAAAGGGCAGGGAAGGGAAAGAAGAACGGCAACGGCAAGGGTCCTCAGTTTAGCCCGGGGAACCAAGGAGGAGGCAAGCGCAAGGACAATGGCAGCCTAGAGTTTGTAGCCAACACCAACTCTCAAGGTAATAACCAGCGACGCAAGGGGAGGCCCCCTCCCCGGGGCGGCGGGTCAGGACCTTCTCTGGAACAGCTGTTGAATGAACCTTGTCCGAGACACGGTTCTAGAGAGAAGCCGGCGACTCATCTGTGGAAGGATTGTGCTATCATGAAGGCCTTTAAAAACTACAATGGTCCGGGTGGCGGCTCAGGCGCCGGCGGCTTTCATGGCCCGGGCGGCGGCTCAAACCCCGGTCCTCAGAACAGTCAAGGGGGCTTTAATCAACAGTCTAGTCAGGGTCATCAACAGCAGCAGGGGGGTTATCAGACCAATCCAAAGCAGCTTAGCGGTGGGCAGTATCATGTGTTTACCACTAGTTTGTGCAAATGAGATCAAAAGCTTCACAAGAGGACTGTGAACGCTGTTGAGCCGGCAGTTCCGCGCTACTTGCGGTGGTCTGAGCAGCCTATAGTATGGAGCAGGGAGGATCACCCTCCCCGGGTGGATAACCCGGGCCACTTGGCCTTGGTGGTGGCTCCTCAGGTGGGAGGCTATAAATTCACAAAGGTACTCATGGATGGAGGCAGCAGCATCAATATCCTCTATTATGAGACTTTTCGCCGTATGGGGTTGGTTGATAAGAACCTCAGCCAGTCAACCACTATCTTCCACGGGGTGGTACCCGGTAAGTCGGCTTATCCAGTCGGCAAGATCGAATTGGAAGTGGCTTTTGGTGATGAAAACAACTACAGGGTGGAGAAGTTGACCTTTGAGGTGGTCAAGATAAGAAGTCCATACCATGCTATATTCGGACGGCCGGCTTACGCCAAGTTCATGGCACGGCCGTGTTATGTGTACTTACAGCTCAAGATGCCGGGTCACAATGGGACCATTACGGTTCATGGCAGCCGGAAAGTGGCTCTGGAGTGTGAGGAAGGTGATGCGGCTTATGCAGAGTCTGTTTGCGCCACAGAGGAGTTGAAGTTTTACAAAGACAATGTTGACCCAACAGATATGACCTCTCTGAAAAAGCCAACCACGGAGAACGAACCAGCAATGAAATTTAAGTCAGCTGACGAGACTAAGCTTGTTGATTTTGTTCCGGGGGACTCGTCTCAGCAGTTTAGCATCAGTGCAAATCTGGACCCGAAATAGGAAAGCACGCTCATCGAGTTCATCCGTGAGAATAGAGACATCTTCGCATGGAAACCTTCTAACATGCCAGGTGTACCTAGAGAACTCGCTGAGCACACTCTCAATGTTGATCCAAAATTTAAGCCGGCTAGGCTCTCAGCGAAAGCCGGTGCCGCCTAACACTTTCCTGGATGTCCTGTATAATCCTTCGGTCAAGTTGCCTACAGAAGAAGATTTGGCCGTCCCTGACCCGGAGGTGCAACTGGTGGCAGCTCTTCATGTCATACCAGACTGGACAATGCTATATCTGGCTTATATAACCCGGGGAGAATTGCCTGAAGATGAAATTCTGGCCAGGCAAATAACCCGGCGGGCTAAGTCAATGATTGTTATCGATGGCGAGTTGTATCATCGCAGTGTTTCAGGGGCATTTCAGCGTTGTATCTCCCCTGAGGAAGGTCAAGAGATCTTGCGCGAGATCCATGAAGGGGATTGTGGCCATCATGCCGGTTCAAAATCTCTTGTGGCCAAGGCTTTCCGTCATGGTTTTTATTGGCTGACGGCTCACGCTGATGCAGAGGACTTGGTCAGTAAATGTGATGGCTGCCAAAGGTTCTCACGACGGGCTCATGTGCCGGCTCAGGAGTTGAGGATGATTCCAATCACCTGGCCCTTTGCGGTCTAGGGGCTTGATATGGTCGGGCCTTTTAAACGGTCCAGGGATAAGAAGACCCACCTCTTGGTGGCAGTGGACAAATTCACGAAGTGGGTGGAAGCTGAGCCAGTTAGCAAGTGTGATGCAGCCACGACGGTTCAATTTATGAAAAAGGTGATCTTCCGCTTCGGCTTTCCGCACAGCATCATAACAGACAATGGCACTAATCTGTCCAGAGGCGCTATGGAGGAGTTTTGTCAACGAGAGCATATCCGGCTTGATGTTTCTTCAGTGGCTCATCCCCAGTCCAATGGTCAAGCTGAGAGAGCTAACCAGGAGATTCTGAAGGGCATCAAACCCCGGCTTTTGGTCCCTTTGCAACGGACGCCGGGTTGTTGGGTGGAGGAATTGCCCTCCGTCTTATGGAGCATCAACACTACTCCTAACAGGTCTACAGGCTTCACGCCTTTCTTCATGGTTTATGGAGCAGAAGCGGTTCTCCCAGCGACATCCGTCATGATTCACCTCGTGTGGCGGCTTATGTTGAGACGGATAATGAACAGGCGCGCCAAGATGCTCTGGACTTGTTGGACGAACAGCGTGATGTGGCAGCCGCCCGTTCAGCGATTTACCAACAAGACCTGCGCCGTTATCATAGCCGCCGGGTCAAGTCCCGGGTCTTTCAGGAAGGCGACCTGGTGCTCCGGCTCATCCAGGATCAAACAGATGCACACAAGTTATCCCCACCTTGGGAAGGGCCTTTTGTGGTCAGTAAGAACTTGCACAACGGGTCATATTACCTCATTGATATCCGGGAGCATAAAGACTCGCGTAAATCTGAGGAGGAGACCCGTCGGCCGTGGAACATAGCTCAGCTTCGGCCTTACTACACTTGAGCTACCGGCTCTTGTGGTGTATATATTTATCTCAGCCATGTATATATTATGATAAAGCAATAAAGCAGGGCCTCTGTCCTTTGCTCTCTTCCAAATATGTGTGTTGCTGACTTACAGAAGATCCGGCTTATGATCATCTTCGAATCTAGCTGTAAGCAGTAAAGTCACTTGGGGGCTTCCTGTTCACACATGGGTCGTATTCGAACCCAAGAGAACATAGCTGTCGATACCCATTTGATTGGCAAAGTGCCGAGCTCATTGGGAAGTTGCCTCTGGTCATATTTGAATCATAGTGTAACCCCTCTGAGAACCGACGTGGATCGTATTCGAATCAGCGTCGTTAAACAATTTTCAGAATCACTTGGGGGCTTCCTGTTCAAACATGGGTCGTATTCGAACCAAAGAGAACATAGCTGTCGATACCCTCTTGATTGGCATCGCCACACCCACTGGGGGCTATATGATCGTATCCGAATCTTAGCTTAACCCCTTTGGACCGAGTTTCTGGTCGTATTCGAACCGGAAGCCCCTAAGTTTTTATATTTTATCACAAGTCTACTCTGATCATGTCAAAGTATGTACTGCCGGGTCTCACTTACCGGCTTAATTTTGGTTTATCTTGTTAGTTGAACATCATGGATGTCATCAAGACAAGTAAATTCGAGTTAAGGTACCAACCGTGCTACCCGGGTTATTTAAACCGGAAGTATGCTTACAGGCTGTTAAGTGTGTTATCACAGCTATGTTCAGAGTATAGTTAAGGGCCAGTCTTTTCGGTTCGTATTCCGGGTTATCCATCTCAAACACCTGATTCTCAGGGCGGTAAGCCGCCTTGCGATTTGTGATTTACCTTTCTATGCAGATACTTAAAGGCACCTTTTAAGGTTGAGAAGGACAAAGGGATAATTACGACCCGGAAGAACACAAAGGATAATTTCAAGGGATTTCAGCGTTCATTACGTGCACGATGGCACGGCAGAGATAAAATGTTGCACCTAGTCTATTACAAAATTCCTCAAGTCTCAAGGTTGGAGCGTTGTTCGATGAACCGCCAGCCGCTTTACGATGCCTGCTGGGTTGAAGTCCCCGGCTCGTCCTCTGCTCCGGTTGATCCCGAGACCTCGAAGGTTGACGACTTCCAGTCGATGCCGCGGAGAGCTTCGAACTGAGCTTCTTCGTCGATTAACCCGGCCGGGTTAATCTCCGGGGCGAAGGTGTGCTGGCGAGCCGGAGGAATCAGATTGATAGCTTCATAGCGAGGGGTTGGAATCCTCTGATTCTCCGCGTTGTACCCCGGCTGATACTTGGTTAAGTCGGTGTCGTTCCCGATGATGGTGGCCACCGGGCGTACAGCCTTAACACATGCCGCGAAGTCCTGCTGGTCGAAGGCGGAGCCGTCTTCCTTCAAGCTCGGGTAACCCAGTGCGATGTCTGCCGGGTCTAGCTCCGGCAGGAATGCTTTGGCCCGGCTCAGCGCGGCAATTGCTCCGGATCTTGCGGAGGCTCGGCGTAGCTCCTGGATCCGCTATGGCAGAACAGCGGGCCGGTGCAGGACTTCGGCCAGATGGGTTGGCACCTCGTTGGATAGGGCCACCACAGCTAAAGCGCGCTGTGACCCGGTGTAGAGTTGTTCCACCAGGGTGTACACGGCCTTTAGCTTGGTGACCACGCTCTGGTTCAAGTTGGCGCTTCTGGAACCTGTTTAACAACATCAGATGACCCGGTGATAAGGATGAATCAGGAGATGTAAACATTCTAACATGAATGAAAGCCGGCGAGGTGACTTACCAAAGATAGCAGCCACCATCTGGGAAACCTGGCGCTTTAGGCTGGAGAGTTCGGCGGTTTTTTCATGAGGTGCCTTCTCCGCCTGTTCCGCCCGGGTCACCAGTGCGGCTTTCTCCTCAGCCCAGGCCTTCCGCTCAGCGTCGAATTCAGTCTTCAATTTCTCCTGAGCGGCGATGCTGGAGACAAACTTGGCGTTCGCCTTCCGGGTCTCCATCTCTTGAGTTTTTAACCGGTTCTTGAGATCCGCCAGGTCCAACTCTAATTTCTTGCCAACAGCCTGCATATATTTCCGGGTTATTAACAGTCATTCTATAAAGTCCCAAGCGCTTTCCAAGCAAAGACACTTGGCACTTGGGGGCTAATGCATATTGAACGTATGTACGGCCGGCTCAGTTCAGTAAGCCGGAATCTAAGTCTACAACATATTCAAGTATAAGTGCTAGACTTGGGGGCTAGGATGACAAGGATCACTATGCAGAAATAAGAAAACAGCAGAAGGTTACCTCAGATTTCTGTTGGATCTGGTTGACCATGGCGATCTCGGCGTCTCGGCTCTTGTGAACTTGGCTGATGTAGCCTGAGACAAGCTCTCCAATGCTTAAATCGGTGTAGCTGGAGAGATCCAGATTCACCCGATGGGGTTGCAGCAACTCCCTCTTCGCGGAGCATTTGGCCAGTGCGGTCGGCCTCCCCGGCTCAACATACTCCGTCCGGGTAATTACCACTCCGGGTCGTTAGCCGGTGGGGCTGAGCCGGACGCCTCCGGGTTAGCTGACGCTTCGGTTGTTCTCTTGGTGGTCGGGGCAGGGGCTTCAGGCGCCGTGTCCATGGGAATGGTGGCTTCGGGGCGGAGGCGGCTGGCGGCTCTTGAGCCGTCGTCTCCGGCTCAGGCAAGTCTGGCACTCCGGCTGACCTGGTCTTCTTTGCTCTTTTGGTGAGCTTTGCCTGGGCACTGAAAAGACAGAAGTGTTAGGTATACAAAAAGTAAGTACAGACAGATAATGTAAGGAGATTGTTATTACCCGGGTGCAGTCTTGAAGGCCGGCAGACTTGACTGCATGGAGTCACCCGAAGAGGGGGAGGTCTCCTGGTAATTGGAGTCAGAAGAGTTGAGTGGCTGACGGATGACACCCGCCAACGGATGAAAAGGGTACAGGTGAGAAAAAACCTCAGTGCGGCGCTTCCTTGTTGCGTCGGGTAACCCGGTGGAGAGGTCGGTGTCCTTGCGGGCCCGGGTGTGACGTCGGCTCTCGTGAACCTGCTGCTTCAAAAGAAATTGAGGGTCTTGATGAGCTAATGGATGGGAAAAGCTTACTTTCCGGGTTACCCTTCGGACTTTCAGTTGTGGTAAGGGCTCCGAGCCGGAGGAAAGTGATGTTACCTCTTCAACCACCGGGTTACTGGCGCCGGTGTCATCCTGTCAATAAGCAAGTGTTGATAAGGCGGACAGCATCAGACAACATATACAGCAAGAATTTAAAAGATTTAAGGGTTACCTCTGACTCGGAGCTATCGCTTAATTGCAGCAGCTCCGAAGCAGTGGGTCTGCTTCCCTTTTTGCGAGGGGCGGCTCTCTTGGCGGCTTTCTTCGCCTTCCTGGCCTTCTTGGCCGCCTCATGGTCATACTTGACCCGCCAGAATTTATCATCAACCTGAGAAATACAGTAATGAATTCTTGAAATGGTTCAGAGCAAGGTGACATATCAAAGAAGCTGAAAGGTTAAAGTCAGCGGCTTACCGCTAGGGCTGGAATGGTCTTGCAGAACGGGGCTAGCCCGGTTCTTCCACAGTCTGCCAGGCTCTCGTTTAACAGAGCCTTGGTCTCTTCTTCAGCAACGTCTTCTGGAAGATCATTGCGACTGTGCCTCTGCGGGTCATCCTTTCGCCCGGTGTACTCACACATTAAGCCGAGGCGGCGGCTCAATGGGATCACCCGCCATGAGATCCAGACCCGGACCAGATCAATTCCGTTCAGACCATTGACTAGCAGGGCCTTGATCTTGTTGATCGTTGAAAGCAAAGGTTGGCGTTCCGCGGCAGTAAGTTTGTCGGATAACGGGTGAGTCGGCTCCAGGCGTGTTGGGCGAAAGCCGGGCAGTGGATTCTCGTCAGCCGGGGATGTATCTTGGCAGTAGAACCAAGTCATATTCCAGTCCTTAGGGTGGCTCGGCGGCTCTGCGTAAGGGAACAGACAGTCCCTACGTCGCTGGATGGAGATGCCGCCTAACTCTAGACTTGGCCCGTTGGCACACTCATTTTGGCGGTTCAAATAAAACAGCTCTCTGAAGAGCAGTAGACTCGGCTCTTCTCCAAGATATACTTCACAAAAGACTTGGAAGTTGCAGATGTTGGATATGGAATTGGGTCCTATATCCTGAGGTCGAAGGTCAAAGAAGTTGAGCACATCCCGGAAGAATTTTGAGCCGGGCGGTGCGAAGCCCCGGCTCATATGGTCCGCAAAGATCACTACCTCCCCCTCCCTCGGCTGTGGTTTTTCTTCTGACGGATCAGGGGCACGGTAGGACATCACTTCCTTCCTGGGCAGATATCCGGACTTAACGAAGTTGGCCAGGGTCTCATCAGTGACGTTGGATCTCATCCAGTTGCAAGTGATGGGAGCTTTGGGAGGCATGGTGACGGTTGGTGGTCTATGATAAAGAGGAAAGTGTCCGGGTTAATTATAAGCCGGAGTTTATCATTCAAACTACAATGACGGCTTATGAAGGGGACTAATGGTATGTATTGATACGGTGGGTTATCTAAGCCATCGGGGCATTCAGGATGAGTTGGTCATCTACGGCTTACTGCGGTTAAGTCGGAAGATACTACAGAGCATGGTTCTCTTTAAACCGGAAAGTTCTACGGCGCGTGTTTTCTTTAAGTCGGAAATATAAGCCGCCAAGATTCAAGGGCTGCAGTTTTTACTAAGTGTGGTAAAACAGATTTCACATATTACAGTAACTTTTTCGGATCAAAATGGTCGGGCAAGATGAAAATTTTCTAGACCTAAAGAAACAGAAGCAGGAGAAGTTCTTAAGGTGGAACATGGTTTTTAAGCAGTAAAAGAGGATTTTTTGCAGATGGAATGGATCTCGAACATTTACCGCAAAGGTTCTACGAAGAGTTAAGATCAATGGGGGCAGTGACTACAGGGGTTACTGAAACTTGCGGCAATGGTGAAGAACGCGAAGAACACAAGATGAACCCTACAAGCAGATCTGTCTGGCAGAGCGAAGAAGACTTACCGGGGTTGGAAAGAGCGGAGGTCGCTGCCGTAAGTCTGGTCCGAATCAGGGTGATGCAGCGGCCGGGTTGATGAAGACCAGGGGCGCGACGACGGCGGCAGTGGCGGAGCTCGGGCAGAGAAGCGACAGCGCGAGGAAGAAGGAGAGTGTGAGAGGAGAGTGTTGGGCCGGCCTATTTATAAGGCAGGGTCATGAATGGGCGCGAGATTCAAGGAGACCACGGCGTGGTTATCTCCCCCTCACGACGCCTCGATTTTCGGAAAGACAGTAAAAGCGAAGATCCGTCGCGGATCTGGCGGAGTAAAAAAGGGACTTAATGGAGGATGACGTCATGGCGGATTATCCGGAGTCCGGAGGATGACGTCACTCCGGGTTATGACCTCCACATGAATGGTGAGCCAGAGATCTTCTCTGTCGGCAGAGTTGAAGATTGACATGAGCCGGCTCAAGTCAATCTGGGGCCTAATGTTGAGGATATAGACCTTAGAGTCACCCGCCAGGAGGGGCCGGGTTACTCGTAGGGTCGTTGCCAGAAGCCCGGAGCCAAGTTCCAAGATAATGGGCCAGAGATGGGCTGAGACCCGGATATGGCTTAAAGCCCGTAGTTATAATCATTGTTATAGTAGACTTGTAGTGTAAGGCAAGTATTGATTAGAGTCCGAGCCGGACGCTCTTATGAGCCGGCCGGGACTCTAAGGGCTGCTGGGCGTCAGCCTCCCTATATAAAGGGAGGACCCGGCAGCGGTTCAAGGGCGACAACAATCTGATCGAGAGCCGGGCATAGCTGTTTAGCTCCCTGGTTATCGAAACCCTGATTAATACCACCTCAACTGGACGTAGGCTTTTACCTTCACCGTAAGGGGCCGAACCAGTATAAACCCTCGTGTTCCTTGTCCCACTTAACCCCTTCAAGCTTCCCAATTGCGATGGCACCACGACTAAGTCCTAACCCGGGGACATCTGCCGTGACAATTCCACGACAGGTTAGCTTCCGAAGAATAGGATGTCGTTGTTGCCATCCATTGCCTCTCCGTGTACACGTGCCCTGGCCATACGTATGCGCGAGTAGCTAGGCGTTCGAGACCCCGCCCGTATGTACATACGTGGCCGTATTTTTTGGCATGCGGTTGTATGTACGTGTACACGATTTAGAAGGGATTGCCTGAACTTCTACATAGGGGCTCTACTACTACAGGTGCCGCTGCTTGCTCGGCCAAGGTTTATCATTGCAGAGAGACCGATCGACCAGTATGTACGTACACGTTCGCAACTAGACAGAAAACACTACGTACGGTTTGACCAGGTGGGTCCCGGCTGTCAGGGAGGATAAGGAAGCACTTCCTTGCTTGCGAACATATAGCTGGTGGGTCCCAGCTGTCAGGGGGAAGAATCATTTCTTTTGCCCGTAATATGGACGCACTTCGTCATCAAACATGCATTGTTCCCTCTCGGAACCACGAAACTTCTAGCGAGTTGCTCCGGTTTGTGAGGGGTGTGTGTCCAAACTTTCGTCAAACATGCCAATTTCTTTACCACATCATCTTGGTGGCATGACTTTACATCAACCAAGGTTTCATGTGTTTCTGATTTTTTTGGAATTAAAATGCCATGCCACTCCATGCATACGTATTCATGCATATGTGTCCATGTCGTGATACAAATATGTTTGAAAATTCTTTCTAGTTTACTGCACATGGAATTAACTCGCACACAAGTACACAAATATGATTTTTCAAACCGTTTTGGTTAGGCATTTGTAACACCCCGGATGTAACTTTCCATATTTGTAACTCCAACTCTTGCCGTTTTCGGCTGTGTTATGATATTCCCTTCGTGGTCGGGTTTTGTTTTTCGTTTTGTATTTTGTTCATGTCATGCATCTCATATCATGTCATAATGTTCATCTCATTTGCATACGTGTTCGTCTCATGCATCCGTGCCAAGAACCCTAGATCTGGGAGAGGTTGACCCCGATTTTCCTCCAAGTCTTTTTCTGTCACTTTATGTTGCCCTGTTCATCACATCATATCTCATTGCATACTGCTCCATTTCATGCGTGTGATATATCGAAATGTTCATCACGTGATGCTATTCATTTTGTTCCATTGTGCCATGCTTGTTTGAGTTCATCTGGGTGCACAAATCTCTGGTGCAAGAGTGCTATATGCTGTTTACTGCTGTTACTTATCAAAACTTGGTGTTCTGTTATTTTTGTTGCATTTGATGTGTGCATCTTATGGGCATGAGCTCTATAGGTGTTTTGATCTATGCCATGCCATATTAATATAGGTGTATGCCATGTATTTTTGTGATCTATGTGGTGACTAGCACAAGCATGCAAACTAGGCTTCGTGATGTTTCTGTTTTCAATGACTTAGAATTTTGCCAAGTCTTTTACCTGCTGTTATTTTGTTGCCATGAATCCATGTGTCTAAATTGAGATCCATGCTTCTTTTGAGTATGTTCAGTAAAGATGTTTTGTATATATAGTTGTTCTCTATCCATCCATGGCCCTGTTTGAAATTATGGAGTGCGCTAGCATGTCTTAATCGTGCTCTACTTTGGCTATAAAATATTCCTGGCAGATTGTTAACATGATATTCAATTTTGCCAAGGTTGTTGTAGTTGATCCATACATGCTATGAACTTTCTATTGCCATGGTTAGCTTCATAAACATGCCGTCTTGCTGTAGGTATGCTTGTTTTGTCATGCATTGCTTTGTGGTGAGTGAATCAAGCTCACCAATATTCCTTCATAATTTTGTTAATGCCATGCTCTGTTTTCTGCCAAGTCTGAAACCTGTTAACGAAACTTGCTATGTTTACATGGGTGCCGTCATATCTTCTGATCCTTTTTGGCTCATGGTCAGTAAGGGACTTTTGTTCTATGCATTTAGTAGATTCATGCCATGCCTTCTTTTGCTATGTTAATTTCTTGTAGCATGTGTTTTGCTTGCTCTGAACATTGCTACCTGATGCTGTTTCAGCCATGTTCAGTATTTTTACCAAGTCTGTGAAGCTGATATCTTTTGCACTTTTGCCATGCTTGTTTGAACCTGTTATGGCATGATCTAGCCGTAGCTTAGTGTTCATATTTTGGCAAGAATCTCCTATAGATTACTGCCATATGCTTTGTTGCTATGATGGGGTGCTGTAGCATAGTTACTTGATGTATTCTAAGTGATATCATGCTGTTAATCGCAGAATCGTGTCATTCTTGTTTTGCTCGCCATTTGCAAACCGTGCATCCGTTTCCGGTGATCTTTATATCGATTTCGACAGAAATCATCTCATCTTTCCAGTGGCATGCTTTGTTTGCCAAGTTGCTGCCTTGTTCATTCTTTTTTCTTCCGGAGCACGCATACGCATCGCATATCATATCTCGCATATCATGCATGTATTGCATCATGTTGCTTGTGCATTTCCCTTGATTGATTGTGGTTCCATTGCTTGTATTCTTGCTGTGGGTAGAGCCGGGAGACTAGTTCGTGAACGAGGAACCTATTGAGTACGCTTACGAGGATCAAGCTTTCGACAACTCTAAGAACCTTGCAGGCAAGATGACCATACCCTCGAAATCACTTCTATCTTTGCTTTGCTAGTTGTTCGTTCTATTGCTATGCTGCGCTACCTACCACTTGCTATATCATGCCGCCCATATTGCCATGTCAAGCCTCTAACCATCCTTTCCTAGCAAACCATTGTTTGGCTAAGTTACTGCTTTTGCTCAGCCCTTCTTATAGCGTTGCTAGTTGCAGGTGAAGTTGAAGTTGGTTCCATGTTGGAACATGGATATTTTGGCATATCACCATATATCTTATTTAATTTAATGCATCTATATATTTGGTAAAGGGTGGAAGGCTCGGCCTTATGCCTGGTGTTTTGTTCCACTCTTGCCGCCCTAGTTTCCGTCATACCGGTTTTATGTTCCTTGAGTTTGCGTTCCTTACGCGGTTGGGTGATTTATGGGACCCCCTTGACAGTTCACCTTGAATAAAACTCCTCCAGCAGGGCCCAACCTTGGTTTTATCATTTGCCTACCTAAGCCTTTTTCCCTTGGGTTTTCGCGAGCCCGAGGGTCATCTTTATTTTAACCCCCCGGACCAGTGCTCCTTCGAGTGCTGGCCCAAACCGAGCGATGTCCGGCGCCCCCTGGGCAACCAGGGTCTATGCCAACCCGACGTCTGGCTCATCCGGTGTGCCCTGGGAACGAGATATGTGTAGCTCCTATCAGGATTTGTCGGCACATTCAGGCGGCTTTGCTGGTCTTGTTTTACCATTGTCGAAATGTCTTGTAAACCGGGATTCCGAGCCTGATCGGGTCTTCCCGGGAGAAGGTTTATCCTTCGTTGACCGTGAGAGCTTATAATGGGCTAAGTTGGGACACCCCTGCAGGGTATTATCTTTCGAAAGCCGTGCCCGCGGTTATGAGGCAGATGGGAATTTGTTAATGTCCGGTTGTAGAGAACTTGACACTTGACTTAATTAAAATACATCAACCGTGTGTGTAGCCGTGATGGTCTCTTTTCGGCGGAGTCCGGGAAGTGAACACGGTTTGAGTTATGCATGAACGTAAGTAGTTTCAGGATCACTTCTTGATCATTTCTAGCTTCGCGACCGTTGTGTTGCTTCTCTTCTCGCTCTCATTTGCGAGTGTTAGCCACCATATGCTTAGTGCTTGCTGCAGCTCCACCTCATTACCCCATCCTTTCCTATAAGCTTAAATAGTCTTGATCTCGCGGGTGTGAGATTGCTGAGTCCTCGTGACTCACAGATTCTACCAAAACAGTTGCAGGTGCCGACGATGCCAGTGCAGGTGACACAACCGAGCTCAAGTGGGAGTTCGATGAGGAACGTGGTCGTTACTATGTTTCTTTTCCTGGTGATCAGTAGTGGAGCCCAGTTGGGACGATCGGGGATCTAGCATTTGGGGTTATCTTCTTTTCATTTGGATTTGACCGTAGTCGGTCTATGTGTGGATTTTGGATGATGTATGAATTAATTTATGTATTGTGTGAAGTGGCGATTGTAAGCCAACTCTCGTTATCCCATTCTTGTTCATTACATGGGATTGTGTTAAGATGAACCTTCTTGCGACAAAACCACAATGCGGTTATGCCTCTAAGTCATGCCTCGACACGTGGGAGATATAGCCGCATCATGGGCGTTAGAGCATTGCATGTAGATGTAGTTCAAATTTGAATTACGGTCATTAAATGGCTAGAAAATCACTTAAATGTCTTTAAAAGGTCAAATGACCCCTAGAATTTAAAAAAAAAATCACATTATAGTTGTAGTAGTGCACGTTAGACGTAGAAAAAAATTTGAAGGCCGTAAGAGGAAGCTATCTCCCGATCATCATCAAACATGCATTATTCCCTCTCGGAACCATGAGCCTTCTAGTGAGTTGCTCCGGTTTGTGAGGGATGTGTGTCCAAACTTTGGTCAAACATGCCAATTTTTTTACCACATCATCTTGGTGGCATGACATTACATTAACCAAGGATTCATGTGTTTCTGATTTTTTTTGGGAATTAAAATGCCATGTCACTCCATGCTTAATTGTGTCATAGCCGTTAGACCAATATTTTTGAAAATTCCTTCCAATTTACTGCACATGGAATTAAATCGCACACAAGTACACGAAATATGGGTTTTCAAACCGTTATGGTTAGCTGTTGCATGCACATGTAGTTCAAATTGCAATTACGGTCATTAAATGGCTAGAATATCACTTAAATGTCTTAGAAGGTCAAATGACCCATGAAATTTTCCAAAATTTGACGTGACAGTTGTACTAGTACTACAAAATTTCTCGTTCATTTAAAACACCGTCCGTTGGCACTTTATTCCAAATTCGTCTTTCACAGCTAATAAAAAATATCTACATCACACACAGTTGTTTTCTAGGAACCGTTTGCGATGAAAATATCTGGGTCTATTTAAGTCTCCCTCCTTAAGCTTCACCGGCTCGTCTGCTCTAGTGCCGGCAACCCCCGAATCCACGAATCCAGATCCCCATTCCCGCACCCCCATATTGCAAAGATGAGGTCATGGAAACGCTTCATGAAGGCCCGTACGATGGCCGCGGCCCCCCGAGCACCGCCGCCTGCGCCGAGAGCGCGGCCTCCTACGCCGAGAGTGCCGCCGCATCTGCATTGAGCGCGGCCACTCCAATGAGAGGGCGCCTGCGGCAGCCGACAGGGCAGCTGCAGCAGCCGAGACGGCTGCAGCTGCTGCTGCGACTGCAAACACCGAGAGCGCTCGAGCTATCGTCCGTGCCGCTGATGTCGCCCTGGCCCGGGTCGAGGCCATCCACGGCAAGATAAAGGATGCACACGCCAAGATATTCCAGGCCACCTCGGACTCCAGCATGCAACCCACGTCTGAAAAGGCGGCAGTGGCCATGGAGCACCTACTTCCTCATGAGGTCGCCGAGCGAGAGCTGTAGATGCAGGAGGCGGCGAAGATCGAGGAGCGCCGGGAGGAGGAGTTGCGCGTGGCCGAGGTCGAGGTAGAGAAGAGTCTGTCCGTCAAAAAATCAGCGGTGGAGTACCAACGTGAGCTCTAGCGTAGCCAGTACTACGAGTACTACAACCTTGAGGGTGCCGCCGAGGACGTGGTCGACTTCAGCAGGGGGGACGCGGAGTCCACCAACGACGGCATGTCGCCAGGACAAGTCATCGACGTCTCATCTCACACCAGGATGCATAGGCCGACGTGGCGGCGGATTTTTAATTATGCGTACTTAGGCTTTGTTTTTAATGCTGGTATTTTGTTAGAGCAATGTTTAGGTCAATTGGCTCTGTGTAATTACTAAAATTGCTCGATTCAGTAAGTGTGGTATGTCTGCTGTACGCTCTTTTGTGTGCCCAAATTAGCAAGCGATGTTAAATTATGCAATGACGTACCCGAGGAAATTTCTACCAAAATTTGAATTATCAAACTCACCCCATGCGCGTAAAGTAGAAGAATCGTTTGCGATGCACACAATCGTTCAAAGTGAATAGTCCGGAGGCACCGCGCGCGTTCAAAGTGAATGTGCCCATGCCTTGAGACCAAAATTTGAATTATCAAACTCATCCCATGCGCGTAAAGCAGAAGAATCATTTGCGATGCACACAGTCGTTCAAAGTGAATGGTCCGGCGGCACCGCGCGCAAAGTTTTCTTCCACATTTCCAAAATTTTGGCCTACCGCCAAAATGTCTACCCCCACCCCCTTTTCTCCCCGACCACAAGTCACATTTCCCCTGTTTCCTCCTTCCTTCCTTCCTTGCTAAGCTATAGCCGCTTCCTCGCTCTCGCCGTCTCGCATCCTACCGCCGGGGTCTCCATGGTCTTCTTCAAAGACATCTCCAGCGGTTCCTCCTCCGGCGACTACTCCTTCACCACCCGGGTATGCCTCTATTCTCTCTCTCGGGCTATGACTTGGAATGAAGGATTTTTACCCGGAGGTCGATTTGAGTCGTTTCTTCCTCTTGTAGCTCCCTAAGACCATCAGTGGCAACAAATGGAGTGGGGTGGCTGAAGATCTATCTTCTCGTTGTCACCATCAATCTCCATGCGTGAAGCTAGTTGTGTTTGATTCTGTGGACAGTGGGAGGAAGTTTCTGGCATGTGCAGAGAAGGTTAGACCCTCTTTCGTTGTTACAAATCATTTGTTAGATGTGATTCAGACACTATCACGGTCCCAACCCATTCGTACCAAACCTTCAACGAAACGCATCCTAAGACAGTGTCACAGTTTGTACCTAGTATCTTAAATCCTTGCCAACTCATCAGCGGTGCCATTAGAAAATTATTTCGCACCGCTTCAGCAGTTTGTGCAGCCAACTTTGGCCCACACATCCGAGCAGCCAAGCAGTAAAATACTAAATTTTTATGGCACGAAGGAACTGGGCATCGGAGCAACTACCTACTCCGGAGTCCGGGTCCCTGTTTTTTTCCACTACATCAGCTTGCCAGTGCAGGGCACCGGTGCGAGATGTAGCAACAGTTGTCTTTACCCAAGTTTTGGCATCCATAGTGGACGGCCTTAGTGCTATTAGTCCTATGTTACTAAATTTGTGCGTGTACACACCTGTTAGTATCAATTTGCTGTCATCCAAACACTGTCGCTATGCTGTTGCAGTTATATTTACCTTCCTCATAAAATGTTCAATTTGTTATTTATTGTACATGAGTAAGAACTTGTAGTGTCGTTGTAGTTAATTATAGCTTCTGATGTTCCAGAATTTGGTAGTTGTCTCAGTACCAATTATTTCATTTGCACATTGATCTTTTTGAGAAGATATGTCATAATTAACATGTTTCTTCAGTTTTTCAAAATAAGCATTGGTGATTTTCTATGTTGCTATAAACCCATCTCCCCTACAATTGTTACTGATCTAGTTTTAAATATTATAGGATGAACAGAAGTGTTCTTACTTAGAGTGGGTTGATCAAGAGTGGCCACGGTCTTTGAAGATGTGCCTAACGAAGCTCTGGAGCATGTATGAGGAAGAGAACACACGTAGGCTTAGAGAAAGTCTTGTCAACACTGAAGCATATTTCAAGATGCGGGATAAAAAGTTGAAGGTGGAGAATGAGCTCAGATTTTTTAAATCAGACTTTGCTAAGATGGTGTTGGCGAAGGAGGAGGCACTTTCCCAGTTGGCCCGTGCAAAACGGGTTCTTACTAAACTGAAAGCAGAGGTGGATAAGACGAGCCTGGATGATCTCGATTAGTGAAATGAATATATTGTTCTTATGAAGTTGAACTAGCTATATGTTGTACTGTGATGTTTTCATGTAGCTACCGTACTGTGATGTTATAATATATTTATTTGCCTGGTACGAAATTGGGAAACAGCTGTTCGATATGAAATGTGAATTTGCGTAATACTGGAATTATTAATTGTAAACTAATAAACCTGGTAAATGTGTCATGGACCTTTGCAAACGGTTCTAGCAGTAAAAGCGCTTGCGGTGGATAGCCCAATGCCACACAGTTTTGTTCATCAAATCATGTGTGATATAGTTGATAAAAACAAAGAGTTAACCAAGGAATACCGTGTGTGATAGTTACACCTTTCACACACGAGCCTACACATAAAACTGTGTGGGATGTACGTCTGAACGGAAACGTTTTCCCTGGATTGACCATGTGGGATGTACATAAGAACGGAAACGTATTCCTTGGATTGACTATGTGTGATATACATATGAACGGATATTATTTTCTGGGATTCACCGTGTGGGATGTACATACCTACGGAGATGATTTCTGGGATTTACCGCGTGGGATGTACATACCTACAGAAATGATTTCTGGGATTCACCGTGTGGGATGCATACCTACGGAAATGATTGGGTTTCGATGCCTCGCCCGATCGCACACGGCCCCAGCCTGGGTCCCAGGAGGGCCTATGCCCGATGATTTCTGGGTCGTGTGGGAAGGACCCCCCTATCGCCCACACTCACTTGGCGACGGTTCCAAATGCCATCGCGGAAAGGGGTTTTATACCGTTTGTTTAGGACCGACGCGCACCAGTGACTACTCCACACATCGACCGACTCCTGCCTGCATCTAGAGTATTAAGTTGATAAGCACAGAGTAACGCATTAAGTAAGTTGACATGATGTAGCGGGATAAACTCAAGCAATATGATGAAAACCCCATCTTGTTATCCTTGATGGCAACAATTCAATACGTGTCGGTTCCCCTTCTGTCACTGGGATCAAGCACCGAAAGATTGAACCCAAAGCTAAGCACTTCTCCCATTGCAAGAAAAACCAATGTAGTTGGCCAAACCAAATCGATAGTTCGAAGAGACTTGCAAAGATATCAAATTATGCATATAAGAATTCAGATAAGATTCAAATAATATTCATAGATAAGATGATCATAAATCCCCAATTCACCGGATCTCGGCAAACACACCGGAAAAAGTATTACATCGAATAGATCTCCAAGAACATCAAGGAGAACATGGTATTGAGAATCAGAGAGAGAGAAGAAGCCATCTAGCTACTAGCTATGGACCTGTAGGTCTAAAATAAACTGCTCACGCTTCATCAGAAGGGCAATGGTGTTGATGTAGAAGCCCTTCATGATTGAATCCCCCACTGGCAGGACGCCGGAAAAGGCTCCTAGATGGGATCTTACGGGTACAGAAGGTTGCGGCGGTGGAAAAGTGTTTTCGTGGCTCTCTTGATTGGTTTTGGAATATTTGAGAATATATAGGCGGAAGAAATAGTTCGGTGGAGTCACGAGGGGCCCACAAGGGTGGGGGCGCGCCCAGGGGCCTCTTTCCTTGTGGCCGCCTCGTGGCTTCCCTGACTTGCACTCTAAGTCCTCTAGATGTCTTCTGGTCCAAGAAAAATCACTGCGAAAGTTTCATTCCGTTTGGACTCCATTTGGTATTCCTTTTCTGCGGAACTCTAAAACAAGGAAAAACAAGAAACTGGCACTGGGCTCTAGGTTAATAGGTTAGTCCCAAAAATAATATAAAAAGCATATTAATGCATACAAAACATCCAAAATAGATAATATAATAGCATGGAACAATAAAAAATTATAGATATGTTGGAGACGTATCAAGCATCCCCAAGCTTAATTCTTGCTCGTCATCGAGTAGGTAAATGATAAAAACAGAATTTTTGATGTGGAATGCTACCTAACATAGTTATCCATGTAATTTTTTTGACACTTGAAATAGTAGGAGAGGCTCCTACTGCAATTAAATTAAAGAATATAAAGTATGTTACATGAGATTATTTACAGATCATCCCCTTTGGGAATGAGGATTGGGGGAGGTATTTTAAAGGGAGGTAATAAAGGAAGAAAGGAAGGGTTTGTGTTTATCTCTTACTCTATAAGGAGGGAGAGATCTTCCTTGAGTCTTGCTCGCCAGGAGGCTTGTGATGGGAGCACCCCTCTGAAATGTTTATTGTTTCGTTCCTTCCAGTTGCTCCAGGCTGCTAGTAGAAAAATTTCCATGAAAAGTGGTTTATTCCAGGAGGTTTTGGCCTTTTCCACCCAATCCAGACGTGTATTTGCTGCATGTCCCATGATATGAAGCTTATCCCAGCATTCAAGGCTAAAGGTGCATTCCAAAAATAGGTGCTCCACCGTCTCATCGTGGCAAGTCGTACAGAGAAGGCATCCAAAGTCATTGCCAGTGTTATAATGTCTCCTTTTCAGCATGTTCCAAGTGTTGAGTCGATCTGAGAGGAGCAACCAACCAAACACTTTGATTTTCATTGTTGCTTTGGATTTCCATATCCAATTGTATGCTCGGTGTGCATGGACATCTTTGAAGTAGAAGGTGCAGAACCTGTTGGCTGAGTATTAGTCTGTCCCCCAAACACATTTCCATTCATCATTGATCGAGGGGTCCAAGAGTTCAACATGCATGGTTTTTTGTTGCAAGTCTCGTGTCTCCTCATGTGCTTGGGAGGAGAGAGGCAGATGGAACGTTTCACTAAGAGACGTGCTTCCCAAGAAATCCCTCACAGATATATCCTCATGTTGCATGAAAGAGAAGGCTCGGGGGTGTGTATCAGCCAAAACATCTCCAATCCATACATCTTTCCAGAACAGGGCAGTAGATCCATTGTGGACAGCCACATTGATGATTCCTCGGTATATAGGCATGAGCTTTGAGACATCTCGCCACCATAATGAGCCACATGGGTAGGTTGCATGTGGAATTTTAGTGGTGTAGTATGTATTCCAAATTAGTTCCACCCAAGGCAGGTCCCAATGATTGTAGAACTTGTGGAGAAATTTGAGAAGCAAAGCGTCACTTTACACTTGTAGATTGAGAATGCCAAGCCCTCCACACTCTTTAGGTTTGCAAATCATGTCCCATGACGCCAATGAATTGCACTTGTCTCCTTGATCAGTTTTATTTGTCCATAGGCATTTCCTGCGGATTTTGTCTAGAAGTTCAATAATGCCAGCCGGGAGTTTGAGTGTGCAAAGAGCAAAAATTATGAGGGATGTTATGACTAAATTTAGCAGTGTGAGTTTCCCTCCATAAGAAATCATATTGAGGGTGGCAGAAAGTCTTCTCTCCACACGGCATACAAGGAGCATGAGATCCAAAATAGTTGGTTTGGTAGTGCCCATTGGAGTCCAAGATAGGTGAATGGTAGCTTGCCAACAACACAACCAAAGATATTTGCCAATGTGGTCGTGGTCTCTTCGTCATAGTTCAGTGGTATGAGAGTAGATTTGTGGAAGTTAATCTTCAAATCCACCGAAGTAGCATAGTCAGGGAGGATATTTTTGATTGTTATGGCTTGGGCAGGGCATGCTGGCATAGCAAGTATAGTATCATCCGCGTATTGGATCACCGGATAGTCCTTCTGGCTATTGCAAGGAAAGGGCAAGCTGATCTCTCCTCTTGAGAATGCATCATTGACCACAGCTTGTAGGAGGTCAGCTGCTAGTACAAAAATTAGGGGAGACAGAGGGTCACCTTGACGTACTCCGCATTTGCAATGGAACTGCCTACCAGGGACACTGTTTAGTAGAACTGCAGACTTGCCCGAGGAGAAAATGCATTGGATCCATCCTAACCATTTGTCGTTAAATCCAATGTTCTTCATGATAACCAGCATTGCCTCATGATCAATTGTATCAAATGCCTTAGCGAAGTTAAGTTTAAGGAGCATGATTTCTTTCTTGGAGTTTTGGTATTGATAAATATATTCGAAGGCCCATGCAAAAAAATCTTGGATGGTGCGACCTTTGAGGAATCCGTACTAGTTACGGTGGATAATTTTGAGAATGACCTTCTGTAGCCGGTTGGCCAGGATTTTTGTGATCACTTTTAAGCAACAGTTCAGTAGAGTGATTTGTCAGAACTCATTGACAGTGCTGGGAACATTGGTTTTTGGGATTAGGGTGATAAAACCATCATTAATGCTTTCAAGATTGAGATTTCCTTCAAAGAATTGGTTGCAAAGTTTCTAAAAATCCTCCTTGATTATTGGCCAACAAGATTTAAGAAATGCTCCGTTGAAGCCATCCAGGCCAGGTGCACGATCTGCAGGCATTGTTTTGATAACATGATCGATCTAATCTTTGGTGAAGGGAATTGTTAACTCATCGAGACCCTCAATTCTCTTGATGATTCTTTGGAGATCAAATTTCATATCATTATGAGAAGAAGTTCCAAGCCTCTGTTTAAATGAATGAAAAAGTAATGCTTCTTTACCTGTGTGATCATCCACACAAATACCATCATCTGTGGTCAGTGTTGCAATATTATTTCTTCTGTAGCGCTCTGAGGCCATTGCCTGAAATTTTTTGGAGTTTTCATCTCCGAATTGCACCCATCGAATGGTGCACCGTTTTTTCCAATATAATTTTTGGTATGAGAGCAGTTTGATGAGGTGGGCCTTGAGAATTTTTCTGAAATTAACTTCAGGTGTGGACAACCATCTTTTATTCTCCAGTCCATCAATTTCCAATAGGGCTCTGTTTGAATTTTCTATGGCAATGGACAGTTTTGAGATGTTTTTGCTCCAATATTTGAGATCATGTCGTAGGGTTTTGAATTTATGTGTTGCCTTCATGCCCTCTTGCTTTATCGGGGGCGGCAACAGAGCTCGTCTTGTCCGTCGCCGCCTCGGCCTACTTCGACGCGCATCCAGGCTGACGAGGCATGCAGCGCCATGCTGGCTGGATGGTGCTACCTCTTGAGCATGCGTTGGTTTTCCCTTGAAGAGGAAAGGGTGATGCAGCAAAGTAGCGTAAGTACTTCCCTCAATTTTGAGAACCAAGGTATCAATCCAGTAGGAGATGATGCACAAGTCACCTAGTACCTGCACAAACAATCAAGAACCTTGCAACCAACGCGATAAAGGGGTTGTCAATCCCTTCACGGCCACTCGCAAAAGTGAGATCTAATAAAGATAGTAAAGTAAATATTTTTGGTATTTTTGTTGTATAGATTGGAAAGTAAAGATAGCAAAATAGTAAACGAGATGCGATGTAAATAAAAGAGATGAAATATAATAAGAAAGAGACCCGGGGGGCCATAGGTTTCACTAGTGGCTTCTCTCAAGATAACATGTATTACGGTAGGTGAACAAATTACTGCCGAGCAATTGATAGTGAAGTTATCTAAGGCAATGATCATGAATATAGGCATCTACTACTATTACTCCACACATCGACCGCTATCCAGCATGCATCTAGAGTATTAAGTTCATAAGAACAGCGTAACGCGTTAAGCAAGATGACATGATGTAGAGGTATAAACTCAAGCAATATGATATAAACCCCATCTTTTTATCCTTGATGGCAATAATACAATACGTGCCTTGCTGCCCCTACTGTCACTGGGAAAGGACACCGCAAGAATTAACCCAAAGCTAAGCATTCTCCCATTGCAAGAAAGATCAATCTAGTAGGCCAAACTAAACCGATAATTCGAAGAGACTTGCAAATATATCAAATCATGCATATAAGAATTCAGAGAAGAACCAAATAATATTCATAGATAATCTTGTTCATAAATCCACAATTCATCGGATCACGGCAAACACACCGCAAAAGAGTATTAGACCGAATAGATCTCCAAGAACATCGAGGAGAACTTTCTATTGAGAATAAAAGAGAGAGAAGAAGCCATCTAGCTAATGACTATAGACCCGAAGGTCTGTGGTAAACTACTCACGCTTCATCGGAGAGGCTATGGTGTTGATGTAGAAGCCCTCCATGATCGATTCCCCCTCCAGCAGATCGCCGGAAAAGGCCCCAAGATGGGATCTCACGGGTATAGAAGGTTGCGGCGGTGGAAAAGTGGTTTCGTGGCTCCCCCTGATGTTTCTAGGGTATAAGAGTATATATAGGCGAAAGAAGTACGTTGCTGGAGCTACGAGGGGCTCACGAGGGTAGGGGCGCGCCTACCCCCCTGAGCGTGCCCTCCTGCCTCGTGGCCACCTCGTTGCGTCTCCGACTTCATCTCTAAGTCTTCTTGTTTGCTTTCGGTCCAAGAAAGATCATCGTGAAGGTTTCATTCCATTGGTACTCCGTATGGTATTCCTTTTCTGCGAAACAATAAAATAGGCAAAAAAAAACAAAAACCGACACTGGGCCTCCGGTTAATAGTTTGGTCCCAAAATAATGTAAAAGAGCATATTAAAGCCCATTAAACATCCAAAACAGATAATATAATAGCATGGAACAATAAAAAATTATAGATAAGTTGGAGACGTATCAAGCATCCCCAAGCTTAATTCCTACTCGTCCTCGAGTAGGTAAATGATAAAAACAAAATTTTGATGTGGAATGCTACCTAACATATTTATCAATGTAATTTTCTTTATTGTGGCATGAATGTTCAGATTTGAAAGATTCAAGACAAAAGTTTAATATTGACATAAAAATAATAATACTTCAAGCATACTAACAAAGTAATTATGTCTTCTCAAAATAACATGGCCAAATAAAGTTCATCCCTACAAAATCATATAGTTTGGTTATGCTCCATCTTTGTTACACAAAATATTCAAATCATGCACAACCCCGATGACAAGCCAATCAATTGTTTCATACTTTAGTATTCTCAAACTTCTTCAACATTCACGCAATACATGAGTGTGAGCCATGGACATAGCACTATAGGTGGAATAGAATGGTGGTTGTGGAGAAGAAAAAAGGAGGAAGATGGTCTCACATTTGAGGAAGCCCATCGCTGGAATATACAAGACAAGTTCTATAATGAAAATTCCCACTAGTATATGATAGTGACAAAATAAGAGACTCTCTATCATGAAGATCATGGTGCTACTCTGAAGCACAAGTGTGGAAAAAGGATAGTAGCATTGTCCCTTCTCTCTTTTTCTCTCATTTTTTTGTTGGTCTTCTTAGGCCTCTTTTTTTATGGGCTTCTTTGGCCTCTTTTTTTTCCTCGGACGGGACAATGCTCTAATAATGATGACCATCACACTTCTATTTATTTAACTCAAGGATTACAACTCGATACTTAGAACAAAATACGACTCTATATGCATGCCTCTGGCGATGTACCGGGATGTGCAATGAATCAAGAGTGACATGTATGAGAAATTATGGATGGTGGCTTTGCCACGAATACGATGTCAACTACATGATCATGCAAGGCAATATGACAATGATGGAGCGTGTCATAATAAACGGAATGGTGGAAAGTTGGATGGCAATATATCTCGGAATGGCTAGGGAAATGCCATAATAGGTAGGTATGGTGGCTGTTTTGAGGAAGGTAAATGGTGGGTTTTGGTACCGGCGAAAGTTGTGCGGTACTAGAGAGCTTAGCAATGGTGGAAGGGTGAGAGTGCGTATAATCCATGGACTCAACATTAGTCATCAAAACTCACATACTTATTGCAAAAATCTACAAGTCATCAAAAACCAAGCACTACGCGCATGCTCCTAGGGGGATAGATTGGTTGGAAAAGACCATCGCTCTTCCCCGACCGCCACTCATAAGGAAGACAATCAAAGAAATACCTCATGCTTCAAATTTGTTACACAACGGTTACCATACATGCATGCTACGGGACCTGCAAACCTCAACACAAGTATTTCTCAAATTCAGAATTAATTTACTAGCATGACTCTAATATCACCATCCTCATGTCTCAAAACAATCATCAAGCATCAAAGTTCTCATAGTATTCAACGCACTTTATATGAAAGTTTTTATTATACCCATCTTGGATGCCCATCATATTAGGACTAGTTTTATAGCCAAAGCAAATTCCCATGCTGTTCTAAAATACTCTCAAAATAATATAAGTGAAGCATGAGAGATCAATAATTTCTATAAAACAAAACCACCACCGTGCTCTAAAAAGATATAAGTGAAGCACTAGAGCAAAATTGTATAGCTCAAAAGATATAAGTGAAGCACATAGAGTATTCTAATAAATTCCGATTCATGCGTGTCTCTCCCAAAAGGTGTGTACAGCAAGGATGATTGTGGTAAACTAAAAAGCAAAGACTCAAATCATACAATGCTCCAAGGAAAACACATTTCATGTGGTGAATAAAAATATAGCCTCAAGTAAAGTTACCGATAGACGAAGACGAAAGAGGGGATGCCTTCCGGGGCATCCCAAAGCTTAGGCTTTTGGTTGTCCTTGAATTTTACCTTGGGGTGCCTTGGGCATGCACAAGCTTAGGCTCTTGCCACTCCTTTTTCCAAAATCCATCTAATCTTTACCCAAAAACTTGAAAACTTCACAACACAAAACTCAACAGAAAATCTCATGAGCTCAGTTAGTAAAAGAAAATAAACCACCACTTTAAGGTACTGTAATGAAATCATTATCTATTTATATTGGTGTTAAACCTACTATATTCCAACTTCTCTATGGTTCATACCCCCCGATACTATTCATAGATTCATCAAAATAAGTAAACAACACAAGAAAAACAGAATCTGTCAAAACAGAACAGTCTGTAGCAATCTGACTGAATCGAATACTTATGGAACTCCAACAATTCTGAAATAAATTGGTGGACGTGTGGAATTTGTCTATTAATCATCTGCAAAAATAATCAACCTAAAATCGCTCTCCAATAAAAAATGGCAGCTAATCTCGTGAGCGCAAAAGTGTCTGTTTTTTACAGCAAGATCGCAAAGACTTCACCCAAGTCTCCGCAAAGGTTCTACTTGGCACAAACACTAATTAAAACATAAAACCACATCTAAAAAGAGGCTAGATGAATTATTTATTACTAAAAAGGAACAAAAATCAAAATAACAAAAATAAAATTGGGTTGCCTCCCAACAAGCGCTATCGTTTAACGCCCCTAGCTAGGCATTGATAATTTCGATGATGCTCACATGAAAGACGAGAATTGAAGCACAAAGAGAGCATCATATAGCATATAATAAAAAAATTTAAGTCTAACATGCTTCCTATGCATACGTATTTTATAAGCAAACAAAGTATTATAGCAAGCAAAAACTATCATATGCAAGGAAGCGGAAAGAAACAATAGCAATCTCAACATAACGAGAGGTAATTTAGTAACATGAAAATTTCTACAACCATATTTTCCTCTCTCATAATAATTACATGTAGGATCATAAGAAAATTCAACAATATAGCTATCACAAAACATATTCTTAACACGGTCCACATGTATGCAAAGTTGACACTCTTCCAAAATAGTGGGATTAACATTAACTAAAGTCATGACCTCTCCAAACCCACTTTTATCAAAAACTTCATAAGATTGAACATTCTCCAAATATGTGGGATCTAAAGTTGACACTCTTCCAAACCCACTTTCAATATAATTGCAACCATTATTATCAATCTCAAATTCATCATCAGGCTTAAATAAATTTCCAAGATCATAAGAAGAATCACCCCAATCATGATCGTTGCAACAAGTAGAGGATATAGCAAAACTAGCATCCCCAAGATTAGGGTTTTTCATATTATTAGCACAACTGACATTAATAGAATTTATAATACCATCATTACAATCATGCTTTTCATTCAAAGAGCTATCGTGAATCACTTCATAAGTTTCTTCTTTCAACACTTCATCACAATTTTCAGATTCACGAATTTCAAGCAAAACCTCATAAAGATAATCTAGTGCACAAAACTCACTAGCAATTGGTTCATCATAATTGGATCTTTTAAAAAGATTAGCAAGAGGATGAGGATCCATAAAAATAGATTTTTAGCCAGCGAAGATGCAAGCAAATAGAAGGCACATGCTAACACGAGAAAATAGAAGGACGAACGGAAGAGGGGCAAAGAAAAGGCAAATCTTTTCAAAAATCATTTTAGAAGTGGGGGAGAGGAAAACGAGAGGCGAATGGCAAATAATGTAATGCGAGGGAGAAGAGTTTATGATGGTTACTTGGTATGTCTTGACTTGGCATAGATCTCCCCGGCAACGGCGCCAGAAATCCTTCTTGCTACCTCTTGAGCATGCGTTGGTTTTCCCTTGAAGAGGAAAGGGTGATGCAGCAAAGTAGCATAATTATTTTCCTCAGTTTTGAGAACCAAGGTATCAATCTAGTAGGAGACGATGAACAAGTCACCTAGTACCTGCACAAACAATGAAGAACCTTGCAACCAACGCGATAAAGGGGTTGTCAATCCCTTCACGGCCACTCGCAAAAGTGAGATCTAATAAAGATAGTAAAGTAAATATTTTTGGTATTTTTGTTGTATAGATTGGAAAGTAAAGATTGCAAAATAGTAAACGAGATGTGATGTAAATAAAAGAGATGCAATATAATAAGAAAGAGAATCGGGGGCCATAGGTTTCACTAGTGGCTTCTCGCAAGATAGCATGTATTACGGTGGGTGAACAAATCACTGCCGAGCAATTGATAGAAGAGCGCATAGTTATGAAGTTATCTAAGACAATGATCATGAATATAGGCATCACGTCCATGTCAAGTAGACCGAAACGACTCTGCACCTACTACTATTACTGCACACATTGACCGCTATCCAGCATGCATCTAGAGTATTAAGTTCATAAGAACAGAGTAACGCATTAAGCAAGATGACATGATGTAGAGGGATAAACTCAAGCAATAGGATATAAACCCCATCTTTTTATCCTCGATGGCAACAATACAATACGTGCCTTGCTGCCCCTACTGTCACTGGGAAAGGACACCACAAGATTGAACCCAAAGCTAAGCACTTATCCCATTGCAAGAAAGATCAATCTAGTAGGCCAAACTAAACTGATAATTCGAAGAGACTTGCAAAGATATCAAATCATGCATATAAGAATTCAGAGAAGAACCAAATAATATTCATAGATAATCTTGTTCATAAATCCGCAATTCATCGGATCTCGGCAAACACACCGCAAAAGAGTATTACATCGAATAAATCTCTAAGAACATCGAGGAGAACTTTGTATTGAGAATGAAAGAGAGAGAAGAAGCCATCTAGCTAATAACTATAGACCCGAAGGTCTGTGGTAAACTACTCACGCTTCGTCAGAGAGGCTATGGTGTTGATGTAGAAGCCCTCCGTGATCGATTATCCCTCTGGCAGATCGCCGAAAAAGGCCCCAAGATGGGATCTCACGGGTACAGAAGGTTGCGGCGGTGGAAAAGTGGTTTCGTGGCTCCCCCTGATGTGTCTAGGGTATAAGAGTATCTATAGGCGAAAGAAGTAGGTCGGTGGAGCTACGAGGGGCCCACAAGGGTGGGGGCCGAGCCTACCCCCCTTGGCGCGCCCTCCTGTCTCGTGGCCGCCTCGTTGCGTCTCCGACTTCATCTCCAAGTCTTCTGGTTTGCTTTCGGTCCAAGAAAGCTCATCGCGAAGGTTTCATTCCGTTTGGTATTCCTTTTCTACAAAACACTAAAATAGGCAAAAAAACAAAAACTGGCACTGGGCCTCCGGTTAAAAGGTTAGCCCCGAAAATAATATAAAAGAGCATATTAAAGCCCATTAAACATCCAAAATAGATAATATAATAGCTGATGAGGACATGACTACCTTGGATACGACCAAAAATATTGCATACATGCATATTTGTCAGGTGATTTCTAGTGCAAACTATTCAATAATCTATTTATGTTATCCAGAACAAAAATACTTCACACACTTTTGTGTTTCGTCTAATTGCAGGTGTATGGGACATTTGTACAATCCACATATGAAGATAGGGGAAAAGGAGAAGTTTAGGTTATGTTCAAAAAGTCCTCTCACGTCACTTTTGGGCCAATAGAAGATAGAGTCCAAGTCTCTCACGTTCTGGATTCAGATTCGGACTGCACAGACATACCTGACTCAAAACGCCAACAACTTTTTCATACGGACACTGAATTGGGTGATTCTTTTTTTGTTGGAAAATAGATTTCGTCCTCTTTCCAACACAATTGGATTCACCTTTAAATTCGTCCGGAGCATTGAGATATGGATGAAACAATCTGACGCTGCAGCAGAATCCGACTCAAACAACAAGTCCAAAGGTGTTGCATCACCTCCACTTGGGCCCATGAGCCTTGTACGATCTAGGGTTGGTTTTAGGCTGCCTTGGGACGTCCTCCCACCTCCTTGGCCGCCACCCCTTGCTCTATATAAATAGATCCATCTAATAGCTTTTTCCTTGGGATTTGTTTAGTTAAAAGTTAGCCATTGCAACTTCGTGTACTTCGTTTGTGTCCAACGACCAGACCAAGACCGCTTACGGATCGCCACCATTATCAATACTTCATATATATTCGCAATATTCAGATTGCTTAATCATATTCTTGCTCGTTCTTCGATTGCTTGCAGGAATAGACCTTCGTGGTCAGGCTGATCGTGCTTCCGGCATCGTCAGTAACCTCAGGAGATTGGTTTAGCAATTGCTAAGGTGCAACGTCGTGCACGTTTGTAGTTGGATCGTCAAAGTCAGCTCCACCAAATCGATAGTTATCATCTCATTGAAAGATCGGGACACCCTCGCCTCTATCAATAGCATGGAACAATAAAAAATTATAGATACGTTGGAGACGTATCAGCAGGCTGCTGTGCTGGTGCGGTGATAGGGTCTTCATGAAGATCTGCATGCCACCACGCAGGTTCTTGACTAGTTGGCCTAGAAGCTGCATGCTGCCACGTAGGCGCTTGCCTAGTTGGCGGGCTGGTTGCCACGTCGGCACGGTCGCGGGGCAGCGAAACGTTGGCGGGTACGTGCCTTGTCGTGGCCCCGCAGATGCCACCGGCAAGGGTCTTGCCGGGGTCTCGCGGGTGTCCCCGGCAAGGATCTTGTCAGGGGTCTTCTGCCGTCCCCGGCAAGGATCTTGTCGGGGGTCTTCATCTTCTGGTTTCTATCTAGACTCGCAGGCCTTTGGTCTTCACAAAGATCTGCATGCCACCACGCGGGCGCCCTTGAGTCTTGGTCTCGACGCTGTCAATGGTGTTAGAGCTCTCAGGCTCAAAGGTGGCGGCCTTGCTGGTGTTGGGCAAGTCGCCCCAGGAAGGCTCTTGCCGGGGCTACGTAGGCCGCCCTGGCAAGGGCCTTGCCGGGGGAGTCCATCTTGCCCCTTTGCTCTTCGCGCCTCTGGCTTGAGTGCTGCCTCGGCAGCCTTGTACCTTTGCTTCTTCTGCCTCGCCAAGCATGGCCGTGGGTGAGGCTACGACTGCCCGCGCACAAGTAAAGGGGTACAAAAAGACCCCTACTTTTGTACAATGACAGGAGCCCCCGGGCCAGGGCCACACATAAGCGCGAAGCGTTGTTGGGCCAGGCCCAGAACGGTGCGCGGGTACGCGTGGCAGAGTTTTAACCACGGTAACTTCTTCACCAGTTGCACTTCCCCACGATTCGCATTGAGTGCATGACATGGGCGTCGTGCGTGGAACGGTCGCAGCACACTTGCGTCACCTTGCGGTGAATAGTAAAGAGGCGGCCCACGTCTTCCCCATAAAAAATAGGAAGCCGCAAGGGCGTGGCTCATTTACAAAGTGGACTCGGGTTGTGGCCATCATGGCGCCCGCGCCCCACGATCACGGGGCGGGAAACGGTCGGTCCACTTGTCTCCTTAATCCGGGCCTGCCCGCCACGTGTCCCCCATGCCTCAGGGAGGGTAGGTGGTAGATACGTAGGGCACGTGCATTAATGCCGAGGCGGGGAGCCGGGCGTTGCTGATTGGAGCAATGGGTCGGTCCAGATTCCCTGTGCCTCTGGCGACCGGATTGGTTGAGCGGGGCGGCCGCCCTTAGGTTGCGGGGCCGAGCCCCCGGCCCTGCCCCTCTATAAAAAGGGGAGAGGGATAGTGTCCTTCGGCATTCGTCTCCTTCTAGCTTGATCCCTTTCTTCCATTCGCCATGGTGAGAGGGCGTGTCGGCGCTCCAATGGCGGCGACGAGGGCTTCTGCTTGACAGCCCGCTGTGAGAGGAAGAGGGAGGGGGCAGGGCCGAGGCCTCTGTGGCGCTCGGGGGAGAGGAGGACGGGGCGGCGCACCGGCCGCGCCTCCGCCAGCGGCTCTTCCTCCACTAGAGGGCCATGTCAGAGACCAGCCCCGTGAGTTCTTCATCAGGCTGTACAAGCTAGTGTGCGGTCACCTCCGCCTCCCCACTCTGTTTTCACAGGAAATGGAGCTTGACCTGCCACAGGCCTTGAGCCTGCACATGAGGGGCTGCGGGAACGGCGGCATGCGGGTCGACGTTGACTTCCTCGCCCCTCACGTCATGTATCTACGCCGTGGGTGGAAGACCTCTGCCTGTGCTCATAGCTTGTCGGAGGGGCACGTTCTCCAGTTCAAACTAATGGAGAACGACCTTCTCTCCGTCAAGGTTTTTGGGCACTTGGGAACCCGCTTAGGGTGCTGCGCAGAGAGGTCCATCGACAACGAAACTTCCTCCTCTGGTGACAGTGATGAGGAGAACAACGACAATGACGACGAGGGTAGCGGGCGGGAGGATGCCGATTCCTACTCCGGCTGACCATCAGTGGCAGCACCATCATCTGCATCGCCCTCCTCCCTCGGCCACGCGCCTTGCCTAGGGTCATCCCCGCCATGCTCTCCATCGGCGTGTTCCCCGTCGCCTCTTCTTTACCTTCACCTGCCCCACCTGGGAGGAAAGGGGCAAGAACGGAGATCATGGGGCACTTATCTTTCTTTTTACTTGTAGGAACTTGCCAAACCTTAATTTTCTAAACAATGTAATCTCTCAAGCCCATGCCTGAGTCCTGTAACATTCGTACTTGTATCAGCATGTCAATGAAAAAGACTAGCCTTGCTAGGAATTCGTGCATGTACACGTCCACACAGAGGTGAAATGCCTCTTTAATGCAGATAAACGAGTTCTCCCGGCAAGCTATCCTGCCGGTGCCCTCTGTGCCTGCCAGAGAATAACATTTGCCATGTTACAGACAAAGGGTCCAGCTCCTCATCAATCTCCTTTTAGCAAAGGCTACTGCGACCATTCCGACTGAAGCAGCGTTTGGGTCAGGGATGGGAGCACCTAACTTTAAAAGAGAGTGGCGAGGTTTTCTAATGCACAAGTCCGAGGTTACGAACATGAATGGGCAAGAGGTAAACGTTATCTGTTTGGTTTGCCAGGGATCACCGTGCCGGGCAGTCTTCCCAATTTCTTGCCGGAGCCGGGTCCTTGGTGGGATCGAGCGTCCTTGCCGCGGCTAGAAAGAAGAGAGGGCAAGAGCATGGAACCTTGGTGGTCCATTAACATTTGTTGGAATCAAAAAGTAGTACAATATCCTGGACAAGCATGTATATACGTATACACATAAACATGGGAATCAACGGGAAACTCTACATACTAAGGGTTTTCTTTCCCTGACTGCGAACAGGGTCTGCGCCTGGCTTTGTACATAGGGTTACATGCCTTGACGGCAAGGCTACTACAAAATGGGGGCTGCCGGGGCTCCCGGCAACCACGCCTTAGGTGTAAAACTTGCGAAGATGTTCAATATTCCAGGAATTGCTCACCGAAATGCCATCTTTGTTCTCCACGCGGACTGCGTCGGGCCTGGTGACTCGTATTACGCAATAAGGGCCTTCCCACTTTGTCGTCAACTTGTTTGAATTCTTGGCAGATTGGAGTCGGTGAAGAACAAGGTCGCCTTCATCAAGGCTTCGGGCGTGAGCCTTGCGGCTATGGTAGCGGCGCAAGGCTTGCTGGTAGCGAGCGGCTCGCACAACAGCCTGAAGACGATTTCCTTAAGGAGCGCCGCATCATCCTGGCGCAACCACTCTTGCTCAAGCTCATCATAAGCGAGCACTCGAGGCGAATCGTATATGAGTTCCGTGGAGAGAACTGCTTCTACCCCGTAGACCAGGGCAAAGGGTGTTTGGCCAGTGGCTCGATTTGGTGTCGTTCTGATCGACCAAAGAACCGTTGGCAACTCATCAATCCAGCGCCTTCCGCACTTGTGTAGCCTGTCAAAAGTTCTGGTCTTGAGGCCTCGCAACACTTCTGCATTCGCCCTCTCAGCCTGGCCGTTACTTCTGGGATGAGCGAGAGAAGCAAAACAAACCTTGCCGCCGACGTCTTGGATGTATTGCATGAAGGTGCGGCTCGTGAACTGCGTGCCGTTGTTGGTGATGACCCTATTCGGCACACCAAACCGGCAGACTAGTCCCTTGAAGAACTTGATGGCTGATTGTCTGTCACCTTTCTCACCGGTTCCACTTCCGGCCACTTTATGAACTTGTCGATCACGACGTACAAGTACTCAATGCCCCTGAAAGCACGGGGAAAGGGGCCCAGTATGTCGAGCCCCCAGACCGAAAATGGCCAGGAAAGAGGGATTGTCTGAAGATCTTGAGCTGGTTGATGAACCTTCTTTGAATGGAACTGGCACGCTTCACACTTGGTTACTAGTGTAGTTGCTTCCTGGAGAGCGGTGGGCCAGAAGAAACCTTGCCGGAACGCTTTGCCGGCAAGGGCTCTTGACCCTATGTGGGAGCCACACATGCCTCCATGTATCTCTGCCAACAGCTCCAGTTCGTCCTCCTGAGGAATGCACTTCAATTTCACGTTGTTCGGTCACCTTCTATATAGGGCATCATCCACAAACTGGTGCTGGCTGGACCGACGGGCTACTTTCTTTGCCTCTTCCTGTTCCTCTGGGAGTTCCCCTGTTTGGAGGAAACGGACGATGCGCTGCGCCCATGCCGGAGCCTGGGGCTCGACGGCAAGGACAAAAGGCTCATCTTCGGCCGTAGGGGCAGCTACCTCTACGGTTAGGGATTGGGGCCCTGCCAGAGGTTGCTGCTCCCCGGCAAGCTTGGGGCACCCGACAACGTCCTTGCCGGCGGCTCCTGGGAGCTCAGCGGGAAAGTACTTGCTGGGGCCTGCCTTCCTTCATTTGTTCTGTCCCGCTGATGGATCAACGGATGGCTGGGTTAATCAAAGCACAAAGGTACCTGGTTCCACAGGCAACTTGAGGGCAGCGCATTTCGACAAGTCGTCGGCAATGCTGTTCTCTGCTCGGGGAACATGCTCTGCTTGTAAACCGTCAAAATGCTCCTCCAACTTCCTCACCTCATCCACACAGGCCTCCGTCAACGGGCTCTGGTCATCCTTGTTAATTTGCTTGACGACGAGCTGTGAATCACCTCTGATGATGAGCTTCCTGATTTCGAGGTCTGCCGCGATCCTGAGACCGGCAAGCAATCCCTCGTACTCCTCCGTGTTGTTCGTTGATTTTTCCCAGGGAAAGTGCATCTAGACTACGTACTTGAGGCGCTCTCCGGTGGGTGAGACGAGCAACATGCCAGCACCAGCACCTTGCAGCGAGAAAGCTCCATCAAAGTACATAATCCAGTCATGCCTCGTCTCCTTGCCGGGAAGGGTGGTCTCTTGAATCTCTTCATCGGGCGTTGAGGTCCATTCTACTATGAACTCTGCCAAGGCTCGGCTCTTGATTGTTGAAGTACTCTCAAAGTTGAGGCCAAAGCTCGACAGTTCCAACACCCACCCCACAATCCTCCCGGTTGCATCCGGGTTGTGCAAGATTCGTTGCAAAGGGAGGCAGGTGACGATGGTGATCTCATGCGCTTGGAAATAGTGATGCAGCTTTCTCGAGGCCATAAGGAGGCTGAAAAGTAGCTTCTATATACCAGAATATCATGATATAGCCCCTGTAAGAGGGAACTGACAAAATAGACCGGGTGCTGCATCACCTTCTTCTTCTGTTCGACTTCGCCCCCTTGCGCAAACTCTGTCTCGCCGGGACCAGGCTTTGCCGGGTGTTCCGCCCTGCCGACCTCAGGCCCTGCCAGGGAGATGTCCGGCATATCATATGATGGCTCCGCCGCTACCGCTGCTTCTTCCACAAATTCTCTCTGTGCCACTAGCGCAGCACTGACCACTTGATTTGTTGCCGCTATATATAGCAGCAACGGCTGTTGCGGTTTAGGCGTGACTAGCATTGGCGTGGAGGAGAGGTACCTCTTCAGATCTTGCAGCGCTGCCTCTACCTCTGGAGTCCATTCCATTGGACCCGCCTTTTTCAAAACTTTGGAAAAGGGGAGGGCGCACTCAGCAGATTTGGAGATGAACGTACTTAGAGCAGCAACGCAGCCGATGAGCCTACGTACGTCTTTGACTCATCTTGGCGCCTCAATCTACTCAATCGATCTTGTCGGGATTTGCTTCGATTCCGCGTTGAGACACAAAGAACCCAAGGAGTTTGCCGGATGGGACACCAAACACGCACTTCTCTAGGTTGAGCTTGAGGTTGATCTTGCGCAGGTTGGCAAATGTTTCCTCTAGATCCTGCACGAGCGTGGCCTTGTCCTTGGTTTTGACTACTATATTATCCATATAAGCTTCCATATTTCTATGCAGTTGGGGCTCAAAACCAATTTGGACTACTCGGGCAAATGTCGAACCGACGCTTTTCAACCCGAAAGGCATCCGTACAAAACAGTACGTACCACATGGGGTGATGAATGCAGTCTTTTCTTTGTCTTCCTTCATCATGAAGATCTGGTGTTACCCTGAGTAGGCGTCGAGGAATGACAACAGGTCACACCTGGAAGTGGAGTCCAATATCTGGTCAATGCGTGGCAGAGGGAAAGGATCCTTTGGATAGGCTTTATTGATATCCATGTAATCGATACGTAGCCTCCATTTCCCATTTGCCATACGCACTACCACTGGATTGGCCAACCACGTGGGGTGGAGCACTCCTCTGACCAAGCCTGCCTCCAACTTCCTGATATCCTCGATGATGAACTCTTGTCGCTCCAAAGCTTGCTTCCTGACCTTCTGCTTGACGGGCCGCGCATGGGGACAGACAGCAAGGTGATGCTCAATCACCTCCCTGGGAATGTCGGGGATGTCGGATGCTTGCCATGCAAACACGTCGACATTCGCCCGCAGGAAGGCGACGAGCGCGCTTTCCTATTTGCTGTCAAGGGTGGAGCTTATGGTAAAAGCTCCACCTGTGCCATCCTCCTGACGGGCACCTTCTTGGTTTCTGGTGGGGCCGCCTTGGACCTCTTGCTCCCGCTGGCGGAGCTCTCTGGCACGTCCTCAACGGGAACGCGGCGCTGCGAAGAGGCGTGTTTGCCGGAGGAGGTGCAGGAGTCCTTGCCGAGGTCAGAAGTCTTGCCGGAAAGGGCCTTGCCGGCTGTGGCAGTGGCCTTCCCCCTGTTCTTACCTCCCGGCGTCTCAGCGGTAGGAACAAGTGCCTCGGCAGTAGCTGCTGCAACTGCCTCCCTCTAGAGTTGGTCCGTGCAGATGAGCGCATCTTTCTTGTCGGAGGGGACGGTGATGATGCTCATTGGCCCGAGCATCTTCAACATGTTGTAGGCGTAATGTGATGCCACAATAAACTTGGCAAGCGCTGGGCGGCTGATGATCCCATTATAGGGGAAGGAGATCTTGGCAACATCAAAAACAATCTTCTCCGTCCTGTAGTTTAGCTCGCCCCCAAATGTAACGGGCAACGTGACCTTACCCTTTGGCTGACTCCTCCCCGGGTTGACCCCTTGAAACGTGCCCGTCTCCTCGAGATCTCCAACGGGGATTTGCAGCCTCTCGATCATGGCATGCGAGACCAAGTTCAGACCGGCCCCACCGTCAACTAGCACTTTTGTCACCTTTAGGTTGCGTATTGTTGGTGAAACCAACAACCGCAAACACCCGACCACGGTTGTGCGATCAGGGTGATCCTCGGTGTAAAAAATGATAGGCGTGCGAGACCACTTTAGTGGGCTCTGGGCATCGAATGATGGCTCCGCCGCAGTGACTTCACGCACCCACTACTTCAGTCGGCGGTGAGAGGTCTGCAACGAGGCACCACCGTCGACACACATGGCCTCCATAGCTTTCTGGAACTCGTGCTCGCCAGACTCGTCATCCTCATCATGATCATCGTCTCCATCCTTCTTGTCGCGGCCCCGAGCGGGCCTCTCTTGTTGATTATCTTTGTCGCAGCGACCTCCTCGACCGCCGCTTCTTGCCGGATGCCTCAGCACCATCCTGGCCCTTCTCCTTATCGCGCCTCTCATACTTAGCTTTCTGCTTCTCTGCAAGCAGCTCAACCTGCCGACAATTCTGGAGGTCATGGCTCTTGGTGCGATGCATCTTGCAGTACTGCTTGTCGGAGCCTCCCGGCTTGTCGGCAGCCGCCAAGGCCCAGCAGGCGGCGCACCCGGCAACTTCCTTGCCGGGGTCATCAGCCTTGGCCTCCTTGGCGGCGCCGGGGTCGCCGGATCCCTCGACGGCAAGCACGGTCTTGCCCTTACGCTTCCTATTGCGGCGTCGACCCTTCTTTGCCGGGGCGATGGCGTCTTCGTCTGTGGAGTCGGTTTCCGCTCCAGCATCTTCGTCGGGGTACTTCCTCCCTTCTTCAAACCGAGCACATCTATCGTCCAAAACATAAAGCTCGGCTACATCCTTAACCTTGTTCATCGCCAGCTCCTCACGCATCTTGCGGTTGCGCACATTATGATGGAATGCACTGATGACAGCGGCGGGATGAACATCTGGGATATTGTACTACACACGGATGAACCTTTGTATGTACTTGCGCAGGGTCTCGCCATCCTTCTGGGGGATGACATGCAAATCACTTGCCTGGCCAGGTGCTTGGCGGCCTCTGGTAAAGGTGCCAACAAACTCGTGGCATGGATCCGACCAAGAAGAAATGGAATCCACTAGCAGGTGCATCAACCATGACATGACGTTGGGCTTAAGTGCCAACGGGAAGTAGTTCGCTAGCACCTTGTCGTCGTGAGCCCCGGCAGCATGCATCGCGATAGTGTAGATGCTGAGGAACTCCGACGGGTGAGTCTTGCCATTGTACTTTTCTCTGACCTCGGGCTTGAAGGTGCGGTGAGTGGGCCACTGGAACTGACGCAGCTCACGGGTAAAGGCTGGACAACCCACCTCGTAAGGTAGGTCACCAGAACCCCCCGGCGCTGGGCGGTCCATAGTGGGCCCCACATGCCTATCGGACTGATGGCGTGCTTCCCGCCGCCGCTTGATAGTGGTCCAAGCGTCTTCCTGAGCTCGCTCCCGAAGAACTTGACGTTGGTCGCAACGGGCCCGCGGGTCAGACGACGCTGTGGAAACATTGTCGCGGGCGTTGGCCCGATGAGCCGGCGGCTGCTGTTGCTGGCGTGGGGGAGGAGAGTGCACCGTGGTCACAGTGTCTCCGGTCCTTTCACCACCGGCGTGCACCGGCTCGACAGAGCGCCGGCACGAGGGTCCCGCCGATCGCGGTTCATCTGTATTCGCAAAGCTGATCAGGCTCCAAATGGTAGCTCTCCACTTGTCGAGCTTCTCTGCGGCAGGAGGAAAGTCGAGGAGCAGTTGCACACACGCCAACGCTTCTGCTATCATGGGTGGCGGCGAAAGCTGCGTGGACCGTGACGCGCTTCGACTACTAACAACGTTAGAAGGATCTCTATCATGGTCCCGCGGTCGCGCGCCATTTCCGCCAGCGTCTGGGCGCGCATGCTGGCCCGATGCGTCTCGAGAGTGACGCAAAGGGCTCTTCTCGCGGCGGTGCCCCGGGGCACCGACATCGCGATGTTGCTCGTCATGCACGGCTTGTGAAGACCGCGGCGCGGGCGCCGGCTGGGGCATACTGGAGGTTTTCATGCCACCTGTGGGCAGCATGGCCCCGCCCCGGGACCCAGCGGCGTGCGGCTCGTCGTCTTGGGCACGAACGACACCGCTTGCCTGGCTCCGATTGCCAGAGTGTCGTGGATGCTCGCGGGCTATGCCTCCGCCACCATCCGCGACCGCTCCATCGCCCGCCCGTGCTGGTACGGGCGGTCCGGCTCCAGACGATCCGATCACCGTGATCGCCTTCTTCTTGGGGGCCATGGCGATGATGAAGTCGATGCGCTAACTTTTAGACCAGATTTGCACAGCCTCAGCGCCCCCTATCTAGTGCGCCAAAGATGTCGGGGGGAACGAATCCTATGGGATCCCGGGGAATCCCTTCTATGGTTGGCGGGGCATGGGGCTGGGCAAAGAGTAGGTCTAAAAGATCAGCGCGAGGGGATCTTTACCCAGGTTCGGGCCGCAAACGATGCGTAAAACCCTAGTCCTGCTCTTGTGTATATTTGGTGTTCTTGAGCTCTTGAACTAGCTGTCGTGCATGCCTAGTCCAAAAAGTCTAAATCCCTCCATAGTACGCCTCGGGCCTCCTTTTATATGTCAAAGGGGTCGCCACAACAGTATACAAGAGGTGGAAAGTATCTACAGTGTACAAGGTTATCGCCTGGCACTGTAGGACAGACGGATTTAATGCGTTGCTGCTACCTCTTGAGCATGCGTTGGTTTTCCCTTGAAAAGAAAAGGGTAGTGCAGCAAAGTAGCGTAAGTATTTCCCTCAGTTTTTGAGAACCAAGGTATCAATCCAGTAGGAGATAACACGCAAGTCACCTAGTACCTGCACAAACAATCAAGAACCTTGCAACCAACGCGATAAAGGGGTTGTCAATCCCTTCACGGTTACTCGCAGAAGTGAGATCTAATAAAGATAATAAGATAAATATTTTTGGTATTTTTGTTGTATAGATTGGAAAGTAAAGATTGCAAAATAGAATAAATAGGAAACTAGAATTGTAGATCGGAAACTTATATGATGGAAAAGAGACCCGGGGGCCATAGGTTTCACTAGTGGCTTCTCTCAAGATAGCATATTTACGGTGGGTGAACAAATTACTGCCGAGCAATTGATAGAAGAGCACATAGTTATGGGAATATCTAGGCAATGATCATGAATATAAGCATCACGTCCGTGTCAAGTATACCGAAACGATTCTGTATCTACTACTATTACTCCACACATCGACCGCTATCCAGGATGCATCTAGAGTATTAAGTTCATAAGAACAGAGTAATGCATTAAGCAAGATGACATGATGTAGAGGGATAAACTCAAGCAATATGATATAAACCCCATCTTTTTATCCTCGATGGCAACAATACAATACGTGCCTTGCTGCCCTTATATTGACTCTTATATTGACTCTCTCCGATGTTATGATAAATTGCAATTGCTTCAATGATCGAGATCATAGTTTGTTAGTTTTCAATGAAGTTTGTGATTCATAATAGACATTGTGAATAGATTGTTACTTTAGCGTAATAAATTGTATGACAATATATATGTGGTTGTTATAAGAATGATCATGATGCCCTCATGTCCATATTTTATTTTATCGACACCTCTATCTCTAAACATGTGGACATATTTTTCGTTATCGGCTTTCGCTTAAGAACAAGCGAGGTCTAAGCTTGGGGGAGTTGATACGTCCATTTAGCATCATGCTTTTATATCGATATTTATTGCATTATGGGCTGTTACTACACATTATGTCACAATACTTATGTCTTTTCTCTCTTATTTTACAAGGTTTACATGAAGAGGGAGAATGCCGGCAGCTGGAATTCTGGGCTGGAAAAGGAGCAAATATTACAAACCTAATCTGCACAACTCCAAAAGTCCTGAATACCATGAAAGGCAATTTTGGAATATATAAAAAATATTGGGCGAAGAAAGCACCAGAGGGGGGCCACCCACCATCCACGAGGGTGGGGGGGCGCCCCCTGCCTCGTGGGCCCCCTGGCAGGAATCCTGATGCGGAGCATCCTACGATCATCCCATGTACACTCGAGCCTACGCCATTGGACCTAAGGTGAACTCGCTCCTTTCCGAATCTTCCCTTTCCGCATGTAAGACATGGATGCTACTTCAAGCGCGGACCTTGTGCATACTCAGGTACACCCGAGGAGACCATGGAGAGCCCAAGGACCAAGGCCAAGTGTGCGCGGGAGCGAAGGAAGGAGAAGGAAGAAGAGCCAGCTGCCCCAACAGCCAGACATCCGGACATGTCCTGGGCATCCGGCCCCAGCCGGACATCCGGCCCCTGCCCCGGAAATCCGGCATCGGCTATCAAGAGAGCACCAGAGTCGGCCAAGTCAGCCCGGACATCCGGCCCGTCGCGAGCCACCGGACATCCGGCCCAGCTCCCGGTCCGACGCCCATCACAGAACGTCCCGAAACTGAACCTCGTCAGCCCGGACATCCGTCCCGTCGCGAAGCCCCGAACATCCGGCGCGTCGCCCGGACATCCGGCCCCTCCTGCCTGCGTGTAGTGTATCCGGGCCGAAAGCCCATGTACCCCTTCACCCCTTAGACTATTTGCACACATGACATGAATGCCATGATTATCTCTAGTATGTTGCATCTTCGCACTACTAGTTCACAACACTTGATCGCTATGATTACTTGCTTGGTTACATCACTGATGCGGAGCACCCGGCGATCATCCCCATGTACACTCGAGCCTACGCCATTGGACCTAAGGTGAATTCGTTCCTTTCCGAATCTTCCCTTTCTGCATGTAAGACATGGATTCTACTTCAAGCGCGGACCTTGTGCATACTCAGGTACACCTGAGGAGACCATGGAGAGCCCAAGGACCAAGGCCAAGTGTGCGAGGGAGCGAAGGAAGGACAAGGAAGAAGAGCCAGCTGCCCCAGCAGCCGGACATCCGGACATGTCCCGGACATCCGGACATGTCCCGGACATCCGGCCCCAGCCAGACATCTGGCCCCTGCCCCGGAAATCCGGCATCGGCTATCCAGAGAGCACCAGAGTCGGCCAAGTCAGCCCGGACATCCGGCCCCCAGGCTCGGACATCCGGCCCGTCGCGAGCCACCGTACATACGGCCGAGCTCCCGGAAATCCGGCGCCCATCACAGAACGTCCCGAAGCTGAACCTCGTTAGCCCGGACATCCGGCCTCCCTGCCCGGACATCTGGCCCGTCGCGAAGCCCCGGACATCCGGCCCGTCGCCCGGACATCCGGTCCCTCCTGCCTACGTGCAGTGTATCCGGGCCGAAAGCCCATGTACCCCTTCGCCCCTGAGATTATAAATAGACCACCCCCTCATCCATTTTAGGGTTAGCAAAGGATTAGCTCATATGTGAGATAGAGCTTTGCTCATCCATTACGGATCTACTCCACGAGAGAGACCGCGGCCCCTCTACGGAGAAGATCCCCTTGGATTCAAGACCCCCTCTTGGGTGGCCCCATCAAGACCTCCTTACGGAGAAGAACCTGTTACCTTTGTATCGTCCTTTGTTGGACTTGGATCTTGTATCTCACCTTTGTGTTCATCAATCTAGCGCATGTGTGATCTATTCTCGTTGGTTGAGTGATTCTCTCGTGTTTCCTCTTGTGATTTCCCTCGTTTTCCCCTCGTGTTCTTCGTGTCCTTAGTTGGGATCCGCTCCTTTCGTGAAAGATCGGCCGTCTAGGGTTCCACCCTACATCATCTTGGTATCATGAGCCACGTTGATCACGATTTCGGAGCCTCCCCGTTGTGTTTTCTAGCCTAGTTTTGTTGATTTTGTTCCTAATTCGAAAATTGCCCCACAAAAATAGCCCCAGTTTTTTTTGTGATTTGTTGGTTTGATGATGTTTTGTTGAATTTGATCCGTGGGTTTGCTTTGTTACTTGTAGATCTAGCTTTCCCCCAATTTTCCCCACTTTCCATCCACGAAATCTCTCCAATTTTGCCATTGAAATCATCAATTTCCGCCCCCAAAATCGAGTTCCTCGAGTTCATCCTCGGATTTGGAGCCCGGACATCCGGCCCGTAGCACCGGACATCTGGCCCCCCGGACATCCAGCCCATTGCCCGGACATCCGACCCGTGGCCCAGACATCCGGCTCCTGGAGCGCAATTTCGCACACGGTTCTGGACATCAGGTCCTGGAAATCCGGCCCCGACCCCAGATGTCCGGCCCCTGGGAATTCGGCCTGTCCCGTTTCACCGTTTTGTCCATAACTTCCACATACGAAGTCCGATTATCGCGTTCTTTAGCTCGTTGAGTAGCTATTGACATCCTCGATCCATCTAGATAGGTTTCATAACCATTTGACTTCATCAAATTTTTGGCACCTTGGCATCTTTGCCTAGGGCTTCCACCATATCATCCGCATAACCACCACCGACTTCCGCAACCTAACCAATTTTGTTCCCCATAGCATTAGTGGTTGTTGGAGTAGTGATTCGAGTCTCCTAAGGTGTTTCGGCTACTTAGGGACGGTTGCTTCTTCATCAACCACCACCATAACTTCCGCATAGGCTTGACCACCATACACTTCCACCAACCCAACTTAACCCAATTTTGTTTTTGTTGTAAGTTGTGTCTCCTAAGGTGTTTAGGCTACTTATGGACCGTGCTTCCAACTCCGACTCCCTGTATAGTTCACCACCTTACCCTCGACTCCCGCATTGCGTACTCCATAACCCATCATTGCATTTATGCAATCCCATTGACCTTCCGCAAAACCTCCACCGCATTCCCGCTACCACCATTTTGACATTTGACATTTGATTTTGAATTCGCGGTTTTTCCGTTTCCTAAGGTGTTTCGGCTAATTAGGGACGAGTCTCCATCATCTTGGTATCGACATCAAGAACACCGCAACTCATCATCGCCTCGAGGTCGTCAACGACATTGACCACTTCATCATCATCCGCCCTTGGCGTACAAACGAGAAACCCTCGACGGTAACCTCCATATCGTCTTGATATCGTGGTATCCCTTCACTGTATATTCCCCTTGCAATTGCATTGATAACCCCTAGCCCATTTTGCGTTACTTGCCTATCGAGGCTAGCCATGTGAGTATTGCCGGCAACGTTACTTGTGCACATTAGTGATCCACCCTTCCCATAGCATACATACCATACCATATTGGTATCATATCATCTCGTGTGTCACAAGTTTGTTCCCGCATACACACTATTCCTATCTTGGTTTGTGCATTGTGCAAAAGTAGCCATATACAAAATAGAAGAGAATAAGGTTTTAAGCAAAGAAAAAGAGTGAACAAAGAGCTTGTAAGCAAGTGCCATAGCATCATACCGCATTGCATAGAAGATTGTCATATCCGATCATCTTGGATCAAACACCGGGAACCATACATACATAGCATACTTGGGATAGAAGTTTATCCATTTTGCATATCATAGGTTGTGCACAAGTGTCGTATCCGCCTATATAGCAATCGTGCTAGCGTTTCTCTTGAGTTCTGCAACACAAGCATTTTCCGTGGACTCCACATTTTGTGCTCATTCCTTGGTAGCACGTCCCCATTTATCTATCTGTGTGCCATTCATTGCTATTGCTCTACTTATTTCACTTGCGAATTTGTGAATCTCTTTCAACATTATTGACTCTTGCTAACATTTTGCATCAAATTTTTTGTGCCACTATCCTCACCGAGCTCCACCATAAGCCTTATTTGTGTAGGTGTGAGAAACCGATAAGAATTGGTACCAATTGTGCTATTTCCTTGTTACACATTGAGTGATCATTGATCCATCTTCAACATCGGTCAAGGTACATTTGGTATAGTTCTTCTCTTTCTCCCACTCATATTTGCTCGAGCCTTGTGATGGATAGGCAAGGCATTTCATCTCCGGTCTTCGACAACAACGACGACGCAAACAACTACATCACCAAAATGTCCATCTTCTGACTACAACACGAAATGCAAGGTGCACAATCTACCTTGCGAGAGCGCCTCGACAACCTCGCCATTGACATACGACACTCCGAAGCAAGGAAAAGGGACTACATCGACACCAAGTTGGGAGAGCTAAAGGATCAACTATGAGACATGGTGGCCGACTACAAGTCTTCTTCCCCTTCATCATCCTCAAGGCGGCGGCGAGCAAGTCGATCATCTTCGGAGCGCCCACGCGACGCACGCGCAAGTCGCCCACGTCCACATCTACATGGCGACCACCATCACATTCGTGATCAACATCGTCATGAAGGGCAAGTCACCTCCAAGCATCATGTGCACGAAGACGACGAACGACATCTACTACGAGCTCAAGTATGACAACGACACCATCAACATGAAGATGCTCCACAAGCGCAAATGCACAAGTGCCAACAAGCCCTACTTCACGCCAAGTCCAAGCTTCATGAGCAAAAGAGAAGACCGTGAGACGAGCACCACCAAGACGGAGCTACGGCTACCACGACCACTTCGGCATCTTCGCCAAGTGCTATCAAGGCATCTTCTCCTTTGGATGTACTGGATCTTCGCCTACTTCCCACGAGTACGCCTACAACGGCTTCATCAAGCCCAAGGCGACCACCTACAAGTGAGGGCGACACTTCCATCTTCGGAAGCCCCTCAAGGAAGATGGCCGAGCATGGGAAATTCCCTTCGGTCATGGAGACGAGCTACGAGGTGCCACATCATATGGGCCTCCAACAACAAGACGGCTAAGCATGGGACTATCCCTTCAACCAAGGTGGCGATAGGAGTTGAGCATGGAGACATTTGCACCAACATCTCTCCGACACCCACATATCATGAGATGACCCAATTCCCATGTGAGGAGAGCCACCACTCCATGAGTGATATGAGTGACTCCACCATATATGACATTGAGTGCATTTCCTATGAGAGGATGAGTGTGACCACCACTAGCCCAACACATGAGAGCATGCCACACATCCTATGTGAGGTTGAGAGCCATTTGAGTTACTCAACCAACCATATGAGTTAGAGCATCTTACCGGGAGTGAGTGAGCCACAACACTTAGTGAGTGAGGTAGTTGACACGGCATGTGAGGCCACTATGATTTCTAATGACTTAACCTCTACTCCGAGTGCGTTTTCTTCTTTGGTGCTAGGTCTCCTACATGACGACATGCCTATCCTCGACGAGACAATACCTCCAATGGAGACGACGATTGCCATGGTGGACGATGATGCACCCCCACATGGTTCCATCAAGATGAAGATGACAACGAGTGGATCTTCGACACCTCACCTACAACACATGAGCGATGCTCCCAAGGTAACATAGGAGATGGTGCTACTCTTGTCCCACTAGTGGACTATCTTGACATCGATTGCTCCCATGATGTTGCACACCTATTGCCATGCTTCATGCTAGTGCGACTTCTTCATGTCATGACTTACCCATTTATGATGAGTATCATGATGAGCATGTTGAGTTGCCTAGTTGTGATGCTATGCTCCATAGGATATCATGTGAAAATTCTATTGGTCACTTCATGTTTGACAATCCATTGAACTTGTCATATGCTATGAGTGAGATCTCCCATATAACATCATTTCAATCTCAACATAGTAACTATGCATGCCCCATTAAAATAAATCCCATTTGCACTTATGGCATAGATGACGAGATGATGGTCATTGGCTTTTGTTTTTCACGTGATGATATTGCTATTCTTCCTTTACATGATTTGCGCAATTCATCTACTATGCCATGCCATGATCACATTGTTCCAAATATGCATTGTTTTGGATGTTGTCAATATTCTCCATGGGATGTTTCCACTAATGCTCATGAGGACACCCCCATAGTTTCCTCATACATATTAGGAGATTTTGATGCATTCCATACTTTGCATGATTCCCATAATTGTGTGCACCATATGCATTCCATGAATAACAATGCTCTACATATTTCTCATTATGCATTACATAATTTGAGTCTCCATTATGCTATACATAATAACAAACCTATCATGACGGATGACATGTTTCTATATCATGCATCTCATTTATTTGAGCATTGCCTACTTTGTGCTAACCAACACATGCATGTGCGCATCATGATGGATGATGTGTACATCTACCACACACACACAATTTTCCTTTGCCTTTGTTTTGTGTAGGTACTCACGTATACTCGTCTTCCTCTCAATCCCAAGAGTTGACGAAACGAGCTCTTGAGAGCAACGACGATTTGGGATTCCGTGGACTATCCTTACCACCGTTCTCTTCGCGCAACGACTACGCGCATCTTTTCTACTTGTCTCTCACATGGCTATGGGCTATTTACCACTTGTCACCTTATGCCCATTCTATCGTGTTCACTTTGCATGTTATGCCTCTTTACATGATTTTGCCATGCAATTGTGACCCTTGCTTGCACTTACATGTGATTCACCATTATACTACTTCTATGTGTATTTGCATGCTTGGTGGAGATCCTTGTTGCTATTGCCATGTTTATCATGTGCCTCATGCTATTGATGATTGTTGTGTTGGGAGAGTCATGATGTTCCATTGCTATTTACATAGGACTTCTTGCCAATACAATGATGATACCTTCTTCATATCTTGCTTTCATGCTTGTGCTATGTCATGTGAATTATTCATGCACACTATTTGCACACATGACATGATTGCCATGATTATCTCTAGTATGTTGCATCTTCGCACTACTAGCTCACAGCACTTGATCGCTATGATTACTTGCTTGGTTACATCACTGATGCGGAGCACCCGGCGATCATCCCCATGTACACTCGAGCCTACGCCATTGGACCTAAGGTGAATTCATTCCTTTCCGAATCTTCCCTTTCCGCATGTAAGACATGGATGCTACTTCAAGCGCGGACATTGTGCATACTCAGGTACACCCGAGGAGACCATGGAGAGCCCAAGGACCAAGGCCAAGTGTGCGCGGGAGCGAAGGAAGGAGAAGGAAGAAGAGCCAGCTACCCCAGCAGTCGGACATCCGGACATGTCCCGGACATCCGGCCCCAGCCGGACATCCGGCCCCTACCCCGGAAATCCGGCATCGGCTATCCAGAGAGCACCAGAGTCGGCCAAGTCAGCCGGGACATCCGACCCCCAGGCCCGGACATCCGGCCCGCCGCGAGCCACCGGACATCCGGCCGAGCTCCCGGAAATCCGGCGCCCATCACAGAACGTCCCGAAGCTGAACCTCGTTAGCCCGGACATCCGGCCTCCCTGCCCGGACATCCGGCCCGTCGCGAAGCCCCGGACATCCGGTTCCTCCTGCCTCCGTGCAGTGTATCCGGGCCGAAAGACCATGTACCCCTTCGCCACTGACACTATAAATAGACCACCTCCTCATCCATTTTAGGGTTAGAAAAGGATTAGCTCATATGTGAGATAGAGCTTTGCTCATCCATTATGGATCTACTCCACGAGAGAGACCGCGGCCCCTCTACGGAGAAGATCCCCTTGGATTCAAGACCCCCTCTTTGGTGGCCCCATCAAGACCTCCTTCCGGAGAAGAACCGGTTACCTTTGTATCGTCCTTTGTTGGACTTGGATCTTGTATCTCACCTTTGTGTTCATCGATCTAGCGCATGTGTGATCTATTCTCGTTGGTTGAGTGATTCTCTCGTGTTTCCTCTTGTGATTTCCCTCGTTTTCCCCTCGTGTTCTTCGTGTCCTTAGTTGGGATCCGCTCCTTTCGTGAAAGATCGGCCGTCTAGGGTTCCACCCTACATCATCTTGGTATCATGAGCCACGTTGATCACGATTTCGGAGTCTCCCCGTTGTGTTTTCTAGCCTAGTTTTGTTGATTTTGTTCCTAATTCGAAAATTGCCCCACAAAAATAGCCCCAATTTTTTTTGTGATTTGGTTGTTTGATGATGTTTTGTTGAATTTGATCCGTGGGTTTGCTTTGTTACTTGTAGATCTAGCTTTCCCCCAATTTTCCCCACTTTCCATCCACGAAATCTCTCCAATTTTGCCCTTGAAATCATCAATTTCCGCCCCAAAATCGAGTTCCTCGAGTTCATCCTCGGATTTGGAGCCCGGACATCCGGCCCGTAGCACCGGACATCTGGCCCCTTGGACATCCAGCCCATTGCCCGGACATCCGGCCCATGGCCTGGACATCTGGCTCTTGGAGCGCAATTTCGCGCGCGGTTCTGGACATCAGGTCTCGGAAATCCGGCCCCGACCCCGGATGTCCGGCCCCTGGGAATTCAGCATGTCTCGTTTCACTGTTTTGTCCATAACTTCCATATCCGGAGTCCGATTTTCGCATTCTTTAGCTCGTTGAGTAGCTATTGACATCCTCTATCCATCTAGATAGGTTTCATCACCATTTGACTCCATCAAAGTTTGACAACTTTGGCATCTTTGCCTAGGGCTTCCACCACAACATCCGCATAACCACCACCGACTTTCGCAACCTAACCCATTTTGTTCCTTATAGCATTAGTGGTTGTGATTTGAGTCTCCTAAGGTGTTTAGGATACTTAGGGACAGTTGCTTCTTCATCAACCACCACCACCACCACCATAACTTCCGCATAGGTTTGCCCACCATACACTTCCGTCACCCCAACTTAACCCAAGTTCGTTTTTGTTGTGAGTTGTGTCTCCTAAGGTGTTTTGGCTACTTAGGGACCCTGCTTCCAACTCCGACACCGTGTATAGTCCACAAACTTACCCTCCATTTCTGCATTGCGTACTCCAAACCCCATCATTGCATTTTTGCAATCCCTTAGAGCTTCCGCAAAACCACCACCGCATTCCCGCTACCACCATTTGACATTTGAGATTTTGAGTTTGCGGTTTTTCCGTTTCCTAAGGTGTTTCGGCTACTTAGGGACGAGTCTCCATCATCTTGGTATCTACATCAAGAACACCGCCACTCATCATCGCCTCGGATGGTAACCTCCATATCATCTTGGTATCGTGGTGTCCCTCCATTGTATATTCCCTTGCAATTGCATTGATAACCCCTAGCCCATTTTGCGTTACTTGCCTATCGAGACTAGCCATTTGGGTATTGCCGGCAACGTTACTTGTGCACATTAGTGATCATAGCTCCCATTGCATACATACCATATCATATTGGTATCATCATATCATATCTTGTGTCACAAGATTGTTCCCGCATATACACAATTGCTATCTTGGTTTGTGCATTTTGCAAAGTGGCCATACAAAAAAGAAGAAGAATAAGCTTTTAAGCAAAAGAGAAGAGCAAAGAAGCTTGTAAGCAAGTGCCATAGCATCATACCACATTGCATATAAGATTGTCATATCCGATCATGTTGGATCATCTTGAGAGAAACACCGGGAACCATACATATATAGCATACTGTAGCGACCAGACCTCAAACAGTCTAGTCGCTACAAAGATGGTATCAGAGCACACACTGACTGTAGGACACGACCAGTAAGCTAAAGCTCTAGATCACTACTCTCTTCTCATTTCTGACTCCTCTCCTTTCTTCCACTCTTTTAGGATGGCAGATGCAAGGAACAAGTTCGCGCAACCGGATGAGGATACACCTTTTGGACGACACTTGAAGGAAGTTACTAGCTACCTGAACATCGGAATACCAAGCTTCACCGGGACCTACAATGCCACACTACCAGAAGAGGAGCGCTGGATGATTCAAGTTCAAGTTCCAGGAAGGACGTTCACGCCAGTCACTGAACCCATAGAGTTTTCCTATGATGCACCAACCTGGAGTCTAGGAAAGAGTATGGCAGCTCACATTACCATGGGACGCATTGGAGAAGTGTACCACAATGATCTCAAGGATACTATCTACCAGATTTGTGGGCACCGAGACAAGCAATGGGAGATGATCAGCACCAGGAAGGATAGATCTATTGCAGCTTTCATTCAGGAGTTAAACCAGCACATTCGTCGCCAGGAAAACCAGATGTGCGCAGACATGATAGATCTGAGGAAGGCAAAGACTAGGATCATGGAACTGGAAGAAGAACTCAAGGCTACACACGAGGATTATATGGAGGAAATCGTCGCACTAGTGAGGAAGAACGGCGACCTGACACAGAAGCTAGGAGTATTCATGGGAGACCCAGCACCAGGAGGAGAAGATGACGATTCTACTTGCCCGGAGAACTACATCATCATCGACGACACCAACTCGGACCCCAGTGAGGATGATTGGGAGGATGAAGCCGGAGCAGATATCATGGAGTCTTCGACTGAGCAATTTTTCTAGTAGACCACCAAATTAGTAGTAGTATTCCACCATGTATATAGTATAGCCCAAGCACTTTATAACGATAGTTAGATCGATTGTATGCCTTGTTTGAATTGATTGGAGTGATATGATTGTGTTTGTCTCATGTGCATATGGGTAGTGTTTTCCCTCTAGACCTCATTTTATTCTATTTTCTCATCTTTTCTAAAAACCCATCAGATGCCTCCGAGACGCGACACCAGATTTGTTTTCCCACCGGAGATCACTCAGTTGATTCAGCAGCAGAATGCCCTGATGCAAGTGCTAGTTCAGAGCCAGGGGAACAACAACAACAACACACCACCACCACCACCTGTGGACCACTTAGCCCGTTTTCTTAGGCTGAATCCGCCGGTGTTCTCCAACAGCACCGAGCCGATTGTGGCAGATGATTGGCTCCGCAAGGTTGGAAGGGAGCTGACCACTGCAGGATGCACAGATGCAGAGAGAGTGCGTTTTGCCGCACATCAGCTTGATGGACCCGCAGCATCATGGTGGGAGAATTACACAGCCACACACCCTATTAACACTGTCACATGGGACTAGTTTCAGCAAGCTTTCCGTACTGCTCATGTTTCAGCAGGAGATATGGCCATGAAGAAGCGTGAGTTTCGCAACTTACGCCAAGGAGGACGCACCGTAGGCCAGTATGTGGAGGACTTTAGTAAACTAGCACGTTATGCCCCAGATGACGTTGCTACAGATGCAGCCAAGCAGGAGAAGTTTCTGGAAGGATTGAATGATGAGCTGAGCATGCAGTTGATGGTAGCAACCTTCAACAACTACCAGGAGTTGGTAGATAGAGCTCTCATGATTGAAGGGAAGCAGCAGCAGATTGAAAGCCGCAAGAGGAAGTATGGACAAGGGAAGTACAATTCTGGAGCTCATCAGAAGCCACGTGTTACCCCAAATTCGGGAGGACCTTTTCAGCATACCCATGGAGGAGGAGGTTTGCACAACCATAGTGGACCCAAGAATGGTAATGGGAATGGAGGAAGCAACGGACAAAACCGTACCAACCCATCAACCCCAGCCAAGAGGGATCTAAGCCAAGTCACTTGCTACAAATGCCAGAAGAGTGGACATTATGCAAATGAATGTCCCGAAGCTAAGAATGGAAATGGCAATGGAAGCTCTGGGAAGAAGCCCAACCCTTTCAACAAAGGACATGTGAACCACGTGAATGTGGAGGAGGTTGAAGCACAACCCGATGCAGTAATAGGTAAGTTTTTGGTTAAGTCATTTACTGCAATCGTTCTTTTTGATACTGGTGCATCGCATTCATACATATCAAGGGGATTTGTGGATAAGTTTAAGTTGCCCACCAAAGTTCTTAGAACACCTATGTTAGTAACCTCGCCAGGAGCAGAGTATATGGCAAGCCAAGGATGTTTTCAGATACCATTGGCCATAGGTAGGCATGTTTTCCCCTCAGACCTAATAGTTTTGGAGTCGCAAGGTTTGGATGTGATTTTGGGAATGGATTGGCTATCGATGTATGGAGGAAACATCGATTGCGTTAGTAAGACGATCCTGCTTACTACCCTAGAAGGAAGAAGGATTAAGTATGTATCCCGGCATGTGCCGAAGAGGACTCAAGTGAATTCCTTATCAGGAGTTGTACAGGAGGAAGTGCCAGTGGTGAAGGATTTCCCTGACGTATTTCCAAAGGAGTTGCCAGGCATGCCACCGAATAGAGACATTGAGTTTTTGATTGAGCTTTTGCCACACACAGGGCCAATATCTAAGAGACCGTACAGGATGCCCGCTAAGGATTTGGAGGAAATTAAGAAGAAGATTAAGGAGTTACTGGATAAAGGATATATTCGCCCAAGTTACTCACCTTGGGGATCACTTGTACTTCTAGTGGAGAAGAAAGATGGATCCTTAAGGATGGTTGTTAATTATCGTGGTTTGAATGAAGTAACCATCAAGAACAAGTACCCACTACCGATGATCAATGATTTGTTTGACCGACTACAAGGAGCTAAAGTATTTTCCAAGATTGATTTGCGATCAGGATACCACCAGTTGAAGATTCGAGAGCAGGATATACCCAAGACAGCTTTTACCACAAGGTATGGGCTATATGAGTCCACTGTTATGTCATTCGGTCTAACTAATGCACCTGCCTATTTTATGAACATGATGAACAAAGTGTTTATGGAGTTTTTGGATAAGTTCGTCGTAGTGTTCATTGATGATATTCTGGTCTATTCGAAGAATGAAGAAGAGCATAAGGAGCATTTGCGTTTGGTACTTGGAAAGCTCAGAGAACATCAGTTATATTCCAAGTTCAGCAAGTGCGAGTTTTGGTTAAAGGAAGTTGGATTCCTTGGACATGTTATTTCCGGAGAAGGAATAGCAGTTGATCCCACCAAGGTTAACACTGTGACAAATTGGGAAGCACCCACGACAGTTGGAGAAATCCGGAGTTTTCTTGGACTGGCAGGATACTACCGGAGATTCATTGAGAATTTCTCGAAGATTGCAAAGCCTATGACGGAGTTGTTGAAGAAAGACACCAAATTCAATTGGACTGAGGAATGTGAGGCTAGTTTCCAGGAGTTGAAGAAACGTTTGGTTACATCGCCAGTATTGATTCTACCAGATCAACGCAAGGATTATGAAGTATGTTGCGACGCTTCACGTCGAGGACTTGGAGCAGTTCTAATGCAGGAGGGAAGAGTTGTTTCATATGCCTCACGACAACTTAAACCCCATGAGTTGAATTATGCTACACATGATTTGGAGCTAGCAGCCGTAGTGCATGCGTTGAAGACATGGAGACATTTTCTCATCAGAAACCATGGTGAGGTGTACACTAATCACAAGAGTTTGAAGTACATTTTCACGCAGAAGGAGTTGAATCTCAGGCAAAGGAGATGGTTGGAGCTCATTAAGGATTATGATATGAGATTGCATTATCACCCAGGGAAGCTAACGTAGTAGCTGATGCATTGAGCCGCAAGAGCCATGTCAACACACTCATGACTGGAGAGTTACCCAAGGAGTTAGCAGAGGATCTTCGCGAACTATGTTTGTAAATAGTTCTGAGAGGCTATGTAGCAGCATTGGAGATTCAGTCTACTTTGATGGATAAGATCAGAGAAGCTCAGAAGACAGACAAGGAGATTGCTGAGATAAAGGAAAGGTTGAGTATAGGAAAAGCCAAGGGATTTCGTGAGGATGAGCACGATACCTTATGGTTTGAGGACCGCATTTATGTGCCCAATGATCCAGAGATTAGGAAGTTGATTTTACAAGAGGCCCATGATTCACCATATTCGATTCACCCAGGAAATACCAAGATGTGTCTGGATTTGAAGGACAGTTTCTGGTGGACCGGAATGAAGAAGGATATTGCGGAGTATGTAGCAGTTTGTGATGTATGTTAGAGAGTGAAGCAGAGCATCAGAAGCCAGCAGGATTGCTACAACCATTGCCGATACCCGAATGGCAGTGGGATAAGCTAGGCATGGATTTTATCACGGGATTGCCCAGGACTCGTTCAGGCTATGACTCGATATGGGTTGTAGTCGATCGTTTGACGAAGGTAGCTCATTTCATGTAACACCCTCAGTGTCATGCTACGGTAACCCATTGTGATTAAGCTAATCATTCTTCCAAATAGTGCTTAGTCACCTTTGATTCAAATCTCATTTGAAATTCCACTTTGGAATCAAATTCAATTTGCAAGTGCAAAATGAAGTTGATCAAAACTTGTTGGAAAAATGTTCACCTTTTAGCAAATAATCCAAAACTATTTACTGTTAAGGAACACACCATCATCATCATTTCTAAATGGGCCTAATGCATTTTAACAGAGCAAAAACAACCTTTAAAATGCCCTTTTCACTATTGAATAAATTCAAATGAAGTCAAAAAATGCCCAAACTTTTTGTGGCAGTGCTGGATATTGCAAAGTAATTATGTGACCAAGTTTCACATTTTTGCAAAATCATATGGAAGCTTAAAATATTACTAAACCCCCTTTCTATAAAAAAAGGAAAATAGAAAAGGCCACTGTGCACAGGCCTAAGTGAACAGTGCCTAGAGCTCAGCCCACCACGGCCTCCTCCTTCTCCCCCGTTCTCTGTTCAAGCGACCGAGGCGCGCCCGCCGTCGCCGCCGAACCCACCTCGCCGACCACACCGCTACAGGTCGTCGGGGTGGATAAGATCTCCACCGTGGCCTTCCCTCTCGTCATCTTCATCCATTCGCCCCCGCGTGCCTCTCCCTCTCTCGTTCCCCACCTCACCCGAAACGCTCGCCGCCGTCGCCGCTCGATTCCGTGGCCACCGTGCCTCCCGCGCCTCGATCTGGAGCTCACCGTCTTCCTCGTCATCGTCTACGTCGCCTACGCCATCGGGACCGAGCCGAGCGCCTCTACTCCGACCGGAACAAGCTCGTCTTCAACCTTCGGATCGCCGGCATTCGTCGCCGATTCCGGCTACCTCGCGCCCTCCCGAGCTCACTGCACTCCCTACGGCTCCGCTGTGAGCTCCCGCTTCTCCTCCCCCTCTCCGTTAGCTCGCCCACGTTTCGTAGCCGCCGATGCCACCGACGACCGAACACTCCGCCGCTCGCGCTTGTCGCCGGCGTAGCCACGGTGACCTTTGGGTCACGTGCATGCCACCATCGCGCTCACCGCACCGCGTAGGCCTCGTCTAGCCGCTTGGTTTGCCCGCAAACGCACCCAGCCCCGATCCCGATGACGACCGAAGTCCGGCGTCCGCCTCGCCGCTCGCCGTCGACGTTCCCGACCACCGCAGCCTCTGCCACCACCCCAGATCGCCTCGCCGTCGTCTTCTCATTCGAACGAGTCCAGCCGCGTCCGATTTGAGCCACCGTAGCGCAAATCCGGCGGCCTCCCGTGCGCGCCGCCGTGCGTTTTGGTCGCCGGCGTTGCTCCGGCCGCCGTGCTGACCTGGCGCCAACGTGGCCCTATGGGGGCCACCCCAGTGAGGCTGCCAGGGGGCCCCGGCGCCCCAGTTGACCATGTTGACTCTGGTCAACGCAGTTACTATGCAGTGACATGTGGGCCCCGTCTGTTAATTAGGCTAACTAAATGTTTTTATAAATAAAATTAACTTGTTAAACTAATTAGTCACTGACATGTGGGGCCCAGCTGCTAATTAACCCCCCTGTTCAATTAAAATAACCCACTGCTAGCCCTCTGTCTATGACATGCGGGACCCACTGGCCAGTTTGACCAGCCAGTGGGTCTGTTGACCTGCTGATGTCATGTTGACACTCTGCTGACGTCATAATGCCTTTTCTGTTAATATTAATAATTCCAGAAAATATTTTAATCTTTAAAAATTCATAGAAACTAAACTGTAACTCGGATGGGAATGTTTTCTACATGAAAGTTGCTCAGAAAAATCCAATGAATCTGAATACGCGGTCCGTTCATTTGTCACATGCCCCTAGCATGCTGAACTTGGAACTTCCCCCTCTTTTCCTTTGTCCGGAATCCACCTAACGTCGAGAATTCATCCTCGGATGTTTATCCCCTTCATCTGCAACGACAAAAGAAGAAAAAGAAGCCGTACGACAACTTAAGGAATCTTTAGATTTGGCGCACGAATACCCTCGTTTAAAAGAATATTTTTGGTGTAGAAAGTCTCAAATTCAGGATCTTCCGCCACGCCAGAGTGACTTCCGAAGCGCTATGGACGGGACGAAATACTACGTTAGGTCGACCCTAGTTCTGCTTATCGTCATGTCATGCTTAGCGTTGCATCTGTTTGCTTATATTTACTGTTTCTTCCCCCTATTCTCTCCGATAGACCCCGAGGCTAATGATGCCTCGGTGATCGACTACGTCGACGACGACCCCCTCCTTGCCAGAGCAATCAGGCAAGCCCCCCCCCCTTTGATCATCCCGATATCGCCCATTCCATTCTCTCATGCTTGCATTAGATTTTACTACTGTTATTGTTTGCTCCAATTCTGATGCATAGCCTGCTTTGTAACCTGCTCATTGTTACCTACCTGCTTATCCTAAACTGCTTAGTATAGGTTGGTTAGTGATCCATCAGTGACCCCCACCTTGTCCTTGTTGCCCCTGCTTCATCATTGAAGACCCGATCAACGGGATCGAAGACCAGGCCCCGCACCGCACATCACTTTCCCCTTAGTTGCTCGACACTACTGGGTTACTATCGAGTGCCGAGGGTGAGACCTCTACAGCACTTCTGATGTTAACCCTGTAGTGTAGCTATTCGGTCGTGGTCATCGAGGGTGATTCCGCCTTAACCACTTCCGATACGACTCTGTCGTGCAACCCCTCAAGTGTGAACCTCGGGGTGGTTCCTCTTACGTTCACCTTGATGATTACATCAAGTGGAATCCGTCAAGGGGTGATTCCTCAGGTTTTCCCCTTGGTGTTAGACACACGGTTACTATGGTTACTATGACTTTACACTGAACCATGTTACTAAAGACGGGTCGACCCTGAGGGGTACCCGCGCGAGCTTAATTGCGAGTGATGTGGAGTCGGGTTGACCTGGAAGGTGCCCGCGAGATAATTATGAGGCGTGGCCGGGCATTCCTAGCCCTTGCCGCAAGTCCTCGAGACGGGGCAACGGGGTCACATCTTTCGTGAGTCTCTGCTTGTTACCGCGCTTCCTAATCCACTACGATTTGGATATTTGATCCGAGGGGCCTCTGGCCTGATAGCACTAACCATCACGTGGGCATAGTATGGGCGTTCTGCGTCGTATGCATCAGCCGAAGCTTAATAGACGTCATGCGACTGAGCGGCGCGCGCCGGGTTGGACTGGTAAGCTCCCGCCTTTTTTAAGGAGGTAGCTAGGTCTGCTCACCGGCCGCCCACGCAACGTGCAGGAGTTCCCGGGGCGATGGCCCATGATCCCTGGGGGCATAGGTTTAGTCCGGCGTGCTTGACCTCTCTATTAAGCCTAGGTCGGGTTGCGGCGTATTGTTTGGCCGAGGCCGGGCATGACCCAGGAAAGTGTGTCCGGCCGGAGTTAATCGAGCGTGGTGGGTAAGTTGGTGCACCCCTGCAGGGAAGAAAACATCTATCGATAGCCTGTCCTACGGTAACGGACACTTGGAGTTGTATCCCGATCGATACAACTAGAACTGGATACTTGATGATGAGTAATGGATTGTGATGATAACTGGATAGTATGGCTCTGGGATTGCTTTCTCGCAGGGAGTCGAGAAAGGATCTCTGGCCGAGGTTGATAACACTACTACTACTTTAGTTATGCTACTCTACTTCCCTCCTGTTGCTGCAAGATGGTGGTTTCCAGAAGATGCTAGTCTTCGATAGGACTAGGCCTTCTCCCTCTATTCTGGCATTTCTGCAGCCCAGTCCACATATACAACCTTCCTTTGATAATGTTGCATATGTAGTGTAGATCCTTGCTTGCGAGTACTTTGGATGAGTACTCACGGTTGCTTTGCTCCCCCTTTGCCCCTTTCTTCTTCTTTCGGGTTGATGCAACCAGATGTCGGAGCCCAGGAGCCAGATGCCACCGCTGATGCCTACTACTATCGTGGAGACCGACGACGACCAGGAGTAGTTGAGGAGGCTCCCAGGCAGGAGGCCGTGCCTCTTTCGATCGTGTTGCTTTTGTGCTAGCCTTCTTAAGGCATCCCTGTTCAACTTATGTCTGTACTCAGATATTGTTGCTTCCGCTGACTTTTGTGTATTCGAGCTTATGTATTCGAGCCCTCGAGGCCCATGGCTTGTAATATAAAGCTTGTATTATTTTTAATTTGTGTCTAGAGTTGTGTTGTGATATCTTCCCGTGAGTCCTTGATCTTGATCGTATACATTTGTGTGTATGATTAGTGTATGATTGAATCGAGGGCGTCACAAGTTGGTATCAGAGCAAACTGTCTATAGGTAGCCCCCTTCCAACTCCTTGGCCGAAGTTGAGTTTAGTCAATGAAAAACTTTTACTTAGTTGGCTGTGTGGCTTACGGGCCCACGTCGCCATTGGGTGGTATTAGGATCTTTTATTCCTCGTCTATACTCTGGGACTCTGATCTTTCGTCTATTTGGGTTAAACATTTTACTAAGTCTGACATTAGGATCTCGTACCCACTTTCTCCCGGAGAGCCCCTTCAGTCCAAATGATCGCTTGCTGCTTCAGAAGATTTCGAAGATACTCTCCGATGTTTCCCTGAAACCCTTGTGCCCTTCGCTGTTGCAATTCCATATCACCGATAAACACCTCTCGATAACTACATACACCTGTCGTTCATATTGTCATCCCAAGTTGATCTTGTTATTACAAGATGCCTTGTAATACATTCAGGTATTTCGAGAATCCACTGTGCCTGCTACGTTGCAGCTCCTTTTCCGCCTGAATACATGTACGAATAATTCCTCACAAATATCAAGGATTCGTTCATCCCCAATTGTTTAGGTATTTCACAAAAATCTTCGAAATACCATTCGATCTTCCGAAAATCCTCAGCAGCCTATTGTTGTTGAAATTCTTGTTTGCTTGCATTATGGTTAATTCCATATTTCTAGTAATCTTCATTGACATCCTCTGTCACTATCGTTCCGAGTCCCTTGATCCAATATGTCGCGAATGCTCGTAATCCTTAATCAAATCCTAGCATTCATCCTTCCGGCTCAGACGTCACTCCAAACATGAGCTTGTTCTTGTCAATCAAACCTTGATTGATTGTCGATCTGTATCGATTCAACTCAATTATCTTTTGATCAGAGCCTCTGCTTCAGATCTTCTGATTTGAAAATCGTAAATTCCTTTGTGTTCTAGCTTTGAAGTTATCAAGTTATATCTATAACCCGATGCTTTTGCATTCTTTCTTCTTCTGGGTGAGTGTCGATACTCACATCAGATCTTTTATGGACCGCCATATCCTTGGTTGGATTATTATCCGACAATGTCCTCCATATTCAAAACTTTGTGCGCTTTTCCCCTGACACATAATGCCTATGGTAAACATGATCCTCTCTTTTTGTGAACCATGCTCTACTTTCGAGCTGGTGTTAAGTAGTATTGAAGTTCGTGGTATATGTTCCTAAGATGCCCCGATGGGTTGAACCTATGCCTTTTCTAATTTGTGTGAACCCAGAAACTTCTACAGGTCATACTCTACTGGTGTTATGCCAGATAAAATTTCAACACTACAAGGTTTTGCATTGGAGAAGTGGGAGTCGACCTTGAACCTTTGTGTTCATGCCCATGGACCTGATGTGGAACTTATCATGGAAGTTTCTTGTGATAATAATAATCCCCTTATTATAAGTTCATCTGGTATCTATGTTTGGTCCTTTGCAACCGTGGTTCTGACCATGATTGTTCCCCTTTAATTCCATTTCTCGGACAAGTTAAAGCACTTGCCTTCTGCAGATCAATGCATCTCCGCAACCTCTAATTTGATCTTCCTTCGAGTATTACCCTCTGGTATCTCGAGGATATCATGTCATTGCACTACATCTTATGAACTTTTGATGGAGTACTACCTTACCCTGTCTTTGTCACTTCATGGGATCTGGGTTGTTTGTCAACCGAGAACACCGATAAGTGAATCGATTCCACACTCCGATTCAATAACTCTAAGTAATTTTCATTGCTTACGAGTTTAATAATCCTTGAAGTCATTCCTAGCCTGATCGGCTATATCATTTTGTGCCAAATTTTAACTGTGCTACCTGGTTCTTCTTCCCGGAGCACAATTTTCGACGATGAGCTAAGCTTACGTCGATCTTCCTCATTTTATCATTTCGCCTCGAACAACAAGCTTGAATTTGAGCTTGTGTCGTATCCGTGGTTCCAATAGCCTTTCGCTTCATCCTTCCTATTGCTTGATGGCATCGCTCCTCGATGGCATCTTCATAGAGCCTCTCGACAAATGCGTCGTGATCAGCATCAACATTTTGACTTCTGTTGAGATGACAATTGAATTCATGGCTAGAAATACGACCCTGCCCCTCGATGATTTGAGATATCATCGATGACATCTTGATTTTTCTGCCAACATAGACCTGGTTGTGCTTGGCTATTCCTTATGTTCTGAGATAATCTTGGAATTGTTTCTCAGTATCTCTTGAGATCTTCGAACCCAATCTTTACTTGACACCATATCGTTGCTGCATCGAGCCATGACTGTGGTCTTCTGAATATCAACAAGGACATCAGAAGCATAATACAAAATGTTTCTCGTTCAATTACCCTCACACCGTTGTATGGGTAAACCTCATAAAGTCCTTGCCCCTTTGTCTAAATGGTTTAATACTTGGAGCCCTATCATGCTCTGCCTTTCCTTGGGAAAGTTATACTCTAATACTTGGGTATAAACACCTTTCCTTTCCATAGGTGTGATTATCGTAATAATCACATTTTCCCTTTCCATTGTTTGTTTCACCTTTCTTGTAATCTAACTTGTCTGAGCAGAGATAAATCCCTGCTTAAGTAAGAACCTCGGTGTACAACTCTGTCAGTAGACCCTGTTACTATTGTTGATGACATCACGGTAGCCGCCGATGGACGAGAACTTTACCTATTGGTCCGCCTCGCCTTGCGAGCAGGACAATGGTTCTCTTCGTCCCTCGCCCTTGGTACCAACGTTGTTGCCAACATAATTGACAGGTTATCCTCTGACCTACCTGGATATCATGACTGTGCAATATGTTAGCGCCTTCCTGCTTTTAACCCACATGGTGGGCCCATAACCCATAGTCCCACAGGATCGAAACCTGACTCTCCTATACACCCCTGTTTCTAAAGTTACTCCTCACGCTTGGCTTCTTATGAAAATCCCGAGACACCTTCCGAGAGACGATCTATTCTGGCATCAGACGCAATAATTATTCCCATTGCTCTGAATCCCATTCACCCTCTATTTCGGGAAACAAACGATTGCCTACCCGGTTGAAGATTCTTATTGCAACTCCTTACCTTGCTCTTGACGTCTTTCTTAAATTTCAACTCGAGAGATGCCTCTATGCCATGTTCACTGAGATAGCCCCCAGGCACCTATCATGTGTTGAGCTCCGTCATTCCCGAGTTTTCCCCCTTACTCTACCCCTTAAAATCTCGGGACGAGATTTCTTGTAGTGGAGGAGATTTGTAACACCCTCAGTGTCATGCTACGGTAACCCACTGTGATTAAGCTAATCATTCTTCCAAACAGTGCTCAATCACCTTTGATTCAAATCTCATTTGAAATTCCACTTTGGAATCAAATTCAATTTGCAAGTGCAAAATGAAGTTGATCAAAACTTGTTGGAAAAATGTTCACCTTTTAGCAAATAATCCAAAACTATTTACTGTTAAGGAACACAACATCATCATCATTTCTAAATGGGCCTAATGCATTTTAACAGAGCAAAAACAGCCTTTAAAATGCCCTTTTCATTATTGAATAAATTCAAATGAAGTCCAAAAATGCCCAAACTTTTGTGGCAGTGCTGGATATTGCAAAGTAATTATGTGACCAAGTTTCACATTTTTGCAAAATCATATGGAAGCTCAAAATATTACTAAACCCCCTTTCTATAAAAAAAGGAAAATAGAAAAGGCCACTGTGCACAGGCCTAAGTGCACAGTGCCTAGAGCTCAGCCCACCACGGCCTCCTCCTTCTCCCCGTTCTCTGTTCAAGCGACCGAGGCGCGCCCGCCGTCGCCGCCGAACCCACCTCGCCGACCACGCCGCTACAGGCCGTCGGGGTGGATAAGATCTCCACCGTGGCCTCCCCTCTTGTCATCTTCATCCATTCGCCCCTGCGTGCCTCTCCCTCTCTCGTTCCCCACCTCACCCAAAATGCTCGCCGCCGTCGCCGCTCGATTCCGTGGCCACCGTGCCTCCCGCGCCTTGATCTGGAGCTCACCGTCTTCCTCGTCATCGTCTACGTCGCCTACGCCATCGGGACCGAGCCGAGCGCCTCTACTCCGACCGGAACGAGCTCGTCTTCAACCTTCGGATCGCCGGCGTTCGTCGCCAATTCCGGCTACCTCGCGCCCTCCCCGAGCTCACTGCCACTTTCTACGGCTCCGCTGTGAGCTCCCGCTTCTCCTCCCCCTCTCCGTTAGCTCGCCCACGTTTCATAGCCACCGATGCCACCGACGACCGAACACTCCGCCGCTCGCGCTTGTTGCCGGCTTAGCCACGGTGACCTTTGGGTCACGTGCGTGCCACCCTCGCGCTCACCGCACCGCGTAGGCCTCGTCTAGCCGCTTGGTTTGCCCGCAAACGCACCCAGCCCCGATCCCGATGACGACCGAAGTCCGGCGTCCGCCTCGCCGCTCGTCGTCGATGTTCCCGACCACCGCAGCCTCTGCCACCACCCTTGACCGCCTCACCGTCGCCTTCTCGTTCGAACGAGTCCAGCCACGTCCGATTTGAGCCACCGTAGCGCAAATCCGGCGGCCTCCCGTGCGCGTCGCTGTGCGTTTTGGTCGCCGGCGTTGCTCCGGCCGCCATGCTGACCTGGCGCCAATGTGGCCCTATGGGGGCCACCCTAGTGAGGCTGCCAGGAGGCCCCGGCGCCCCAGTTGACCACGTTGACTCTGGTCAACACAGTTACTGTGCACTAACATGTGGGCCCCGTCTGGTAATTAGGCTAACTAAATGTTTTCAGAAATAAAATTAACTTGTTAAACTAATTAGTCACTGACATGTGGCGTCTAGCTGCTAATTAACCCCCCTGTTCAATTAAAATAACCCACTGCTAGCCCTCTGTCTATGACATTGGGGACCCACTGGCCAGTTTGACCAGTCAGCGGGTCTGTAGACCTGCTGATGTCATGTTGACACTCTGCTGACATCATAATTCCTTTTCTGTTAATATTAATAATTCCAGAAAATATTTTAATCTTTAAAAATTCATAGAAAATAAACCGTAACTCGGATGGAAATGTTTTCTACATGAAAGTTGCTCAGAAAAATCCAACGATTCTGAAAACGCGTTCCGTTCATCTGTCACATGCCCTAGCATGCTGAACTTGGAAATTCCCCTCTTTTCCTTTGTCCGGAATCCACCTAACATCGGGAATTCATCCTCGGATGTTTATCCCCTTCGTCTGCAACGTGTAGTACTACGTTAGGTCGACCCTAGTTCTGCTTATCTTCATGTCATGCTTAGCGTTGCATCTGTTTGCTTATATTTACTATTTCTTTCCCCTATTCTCTCCGATAGACCCCGAGGCCAATGATGCCCCGGTGATCGACTACGTCGACAACGACCCCGTCCTTGCCAGAGCAATCAAGCAAGCCCCCCCCCCTTTGATCATCCCGATATCGCCCATTCCATTCTCTCATGCTTGCATTAGATTTTGCTACTGTTATTGTTTGCTCCTATTCTGATGCATAGCCTGCTTCTGTAACCTGCTCATTGTTACCTACCTGCTTATCCTAAACTGCTTAGTATAGGTTGGTTAGTGATCCATTAGTGACCCCCACCTTGTCCTTGTTGCCCCTGCTTCATCATTGAAGACCCGATCAACGGGATCGAAGACCAGGCCCCGGCACCGCACATCACTTTCCCCTTAGTTGCTCGACACTACTGGGTTACTATCGAGTGCCGAGGGTGAGGCCTCAACAGCACTTCTGATGTTAACCCTGTAGTGTAGCTATTCGGTCGTGGTCATCGAGGGTGATTCCGCCTTAACCACTTCCGATACGACTCTGTCGTGCAACCCCTCAAGTGTGAACCTCGGGGGTGATTCCTCTTACGTTCACCTTGATGATTACATCAAGTGGAATTCACCGGGGTGATTCCTCGGGTTTTCCCCTTGATGTTGGACACACGGTTACTATGGTTACTATGACTTTACACTGAACCATGTTACTAAAGACGGGTCAACCCTGAGGGGTACCCGCGCGAGCATAATTGCGAGTGATGTGGAGTCGGGTTGACCTGGAAGGTGCCCACGAGATAATTACGAGGCGTGGCCGGGCATTCCTAGCCCTTGCCGCAAGTCCTCGAGACGGGGCGACGGGGTCACATCTTTCGTGAGTCTCTGCTTTTTACCGCGTGCTCCTAATCCACTACGATTTGGATATTTGATCCTAGGGGCCTTTGGCCTGATAGCACTAACCATCACGTGGGCATAGTATGGGCGTTCTGTGTCGTATGCATCAGCCAAAACTTAATAGACGTCATGCGACTGAGCGGCGCGCGCCGGGTTGGACTGGTAAGCTCCCGCCTTTTTTAAGGAGGTAGCTAGGTCTGCTCACCGGCCGCCGACGCAACGTGCAGGAGTTCCCGGGGAGATGGCCCATGACCCCTGGGGGCATAGGTTTAGTCCGGCGTGCTTGACCTCTCTATTAAGCCTAGGTCGGGTTGCGGCGTATTGTTTGGTCGAGGCCGGGCATGACCCAGGAAAGTGTGTCCGGCCGGAGTTAATTGAGCATGGTGGGTAAGTTGGTGCACCCCTGCAGGGAAGAAAACATCTATCGATAGCCTGTCCTACGGTAACGGACACTTGGAGTTGTATCCGGATCGATACAACTAGAACTGGATACTTGTGATGAGAACTGGATGATGATGAGAATTGGATTTTGATGATAACTGGATAGTATGGCTCTGGGATTGCTTTCTCGCAGGGAGTCGAGAAAGGATCTCTGGCCGAGGTTGATAACACTACTACTACTTTAGTTATGCTACTCTACTCCCTCCTGTTGCTGCAAGATGGTGGTTTCCAGAAGATGCTTGTCTTCGATAGGACTAGGCCTTCTCTCTATTCTGTCATTTCTGCAGCCCAGTCCACATATACAACCATCCTTTGGTAATGTTGCATATGTAGTGTAGATCCTTGCTTGCGAGTACTTTGGATGAGTACTCACGGTTGCTTTGCTCCCCCTTTGCCCCTTTCTTCTTCTTTCCGGTTGATGCAACTAGATGCCGGAGCCCAGGAGCCAGATGCCACCGCTGATGCCTACTACTTCGTGGAGACCAAAGACGATCAGGAGTAGTTAGGAGGCTCCCAGGCAGGAGGCCGTGCCTCTTCGATCGTGTTGCTTTTGTGCTAGCCTTCTTAAGGCATCCCTGTTCAACTTATGTCTGTACTCAGATATTGTTGCTTCCGTTGACTTTTGTGTATTCGAGCCCTCGAGGCCCATGGCTTGTAATATAAAGCTTGTATTATTTTATTTGTGTCTAGAGTTGTGTTGTGATATCTTCCCGTGAGTCCTTGATCTTGTTCGTACACATTTGCGTGTATGATTAGTGTACGATTGAATCGAGGGCGTCACATTTCATCCCAGTAAAGACCACTTATACCAGTGCTAAGTTGGCAAAGATATACATGACCAGGATCGTATGTCTGCATGGAGTTCCGAGGACCATTGTATCAGATAGAGGAACCCAGTTTACTTCAAAGTTTTGGAATCAGTTGCCCGAAACTTTGGGTACCAGGCTAGAGTTCAGTACCACTTTTCATCCACAGACAAACGGACAGACCGAGAGAGTCAATCAGATTTTGGAGGACATGCTGAGAGCTTGTGCGCTAGATTATGGATCTAGTTGGGATGAAAATTTGCCATATGCAGAGTTTTCTTACAACAATAGCTACCAATCCAGTTTGAAGATGGCCCCTTTCGAAGCTATGTACGGAAGGAGGTGCAGGACACCGTTGTTGTGGGACGAAGTTGGAGACCGTCAGTTGTTTGGACCAGATTTGATTAAAGAGTCTGAACAGAAGGTGAAGTTGATTCGCGATAGGCTCAAGGTAGCCCAGTCCAGGCAGAAGAGTTATGCGGATTCTAAACACAAGGAGATAGTTTACGAAGTCGGAGACAGAGTTTATCTTCGAGTATGACCACTTCGAGGAGTGAAGCGCTTTGGAGTTAAGGGAAAGTTAGCGCCACGTTTTGTAGGACCATACAAAGTTTTGGAGCGTATGGGAGAAGTTGCTTACAAGTTGGAATTGCCCGAAGGATTGTCGGGAGGTCACGATGTGTTCCACGTATCCCAGTTGAAGAAGTGCCATGCGGAGATGGCTAAGATACCACTGAAAGATACAGTGCCCCTGGAAGCGATTCAGTTGGATAATAATTTGACCTATGAGGAGAAACCAGTCAAGATTCTCGAATATGCCAGCCGAGTCACCCGCAGCAAGGTTATCAAGTTTTGCAAAGTTCTGTGGAGTCACCATACCGAGGATGAAGCCACCTGGGAGCGAGAGGAAGATCTACGGAAGGACCACTCTCACCTATTTTCTAGCCAAGCGAATCTCGAGGGCGATATTCATCTTAAGGGGGGTAGGTTTGTAACATCCCAAATTTTCAATTTGGAATGTTATACATTAGATCATCATGCATAACATATTTTATTGCATTTTGTTTTGCGATCCTAGAAATTCTACGCAACTCGAGGACCCACGGAGAGAGTTGGGAATTTCGTTATTTTCATATTTTGGGTTTTCTCAAATTTTGAAAATAGGATCATTTGTTTTAATTATTTTTCTCTCCGAAAATATTTCATATCAAAATATATGAGAGGGATAAAATGACTTCTCCACAAATAATGAAATATTGGAGTAAAAATATTAAAAACAAATATTTGATTTTATTTGGATTTTATTTGATTATTATTTGAATTAGGAAAAAAATACGCGTTTTTCAAAATTGCATTTAGGCCCCAAATAAATGTTCATCTTGTCAGGCTTGATTTTAGAAGACGGGAAAAATTTATTTCAGGATTTTTGGAGTGCGTTTAGTATTTCTTTTATTTGTTTTTCTGCGCGCAATTATTTAAAAAAAACGCGAACCGACCTTGGGCCGTATTCGGCCAGGACTCCGCCCGGCCTGGCCTTTATAAGGCGCCCCCGAGGCGCCGTCATCCCAAGTCGCCCCGCCGCCGGAAACCCTAACCCTAGCCCGATCCGCCGCCGCCGTCGCCCGAGCCGCCGACCCCGCCGCCCCACCGGAGTCGCCCGTCGCCCCGTCGAGGTTGACCACCGCCCCGCCGCCGGTGGTTTTCCTCGAGAAAACCGTTTGGTTTTTTTTTAAAACCTAGATCTGTTTTTTTCGGTTTAGTTTATTTAGAGAACACTCGTTCGTTCCTTTTAACGAACAGTTTTCGGTTTTTTTCCGCAGACAGCGAACGTTCGTTCGTTAGCCTGTTCGTCTATTTTCTTTTTCTCGGATTTTCCGCGATTATTTCTGATCGCGATTTCCGATCTGTGTTTCGTTCCAGTATAACTTTTCGCTCGTTTATCGGAATCACGCGATTCAAGCGCCTGGAGTTTCGTCTCGAAACCCGCTTTCCATTTAACCAACTCAAACAAGTTTTTGCTACTGTAAAATTTGACTTAGGTCCAGATTAGTAAACGAAGATTGTTTCTTTCGCCATTTGACTTTCGTTGCTTCGTTTCATTTGATTCTTTTTGCAAACTGGAGTTCTTAGGTTGAACTTTCTGGTTAGAACTTTTATTTGAGTTTTACCTATGCATTAGATGAGTGCTTATTGTATGCTTGTTTGTTTGCGATAGAGTACCCGGAGTGCGCAGCGTGCTACTTCGAATCTCTAGGTTTCACGGATCATCAGCAATGCAAGTAACACTTTGATCATACCTCTTTTCATACCCAGTTTTATTGCATTAGATCAATCCTCAAACAATTGCATGATTAGGATCTAATTAAATTGTGGGTATCGGGAAGTAGATGAGGTAGTACCTATTACCTGTTGTATTATCAACCTTTGGGAGTTACTTCTACGTTTGCTTATTGCTATGTTATGCTAGTAGACGTGGATTGGGTGAGTGTATCCATGACAGATGTGAGATTGTTAATTAATGGTTTACTTAAGGTGGAAACTTAAACACACATCTGGGTGGATTGAGGCACCTGGGTATTCCAGTGATTGCCTGTTTTTTTATGGACCGCCACCCAGGCTCAAAGGGATCATGAGATTATCATGCTAGAAACTTCCGTGTGCAGCCACATGCTATTATGGGCTCTAGCATAGTTGATTAAGTCGTGTGAACTCTTACAGTGGTAGACTAGCAGATGTAGGGGAAAGTAGGTGTAACTGTCTACCCATCGTAAGGTGCTAACGCTTCTGAAAGACTGTGTCTCGGTCATCCGTTTCTCAAACACCATGTAGTGCGAGAAATCCAACGGAGGAGATCGAGTCTTGTGGGGAAAAGTGCACAAACCTCTGTAGAGTGTACAATCTAATCATGGTTAGCCGTGTCCCCGATTATGGACATCTTGAGTATCTAGTTCTTGGATTATCATGTGAATCTCATCATCTTATACTTAACTAATTTTGTTGGGTTGTTAATGATTACTTTTAATTGGGATTGAGAGGGGGTTTACCTTCTCAATATTTTTCAACCAACTTTGTAGTTAAATAAAAATATATTCCTTTGTTGTAGGGAAAAATTGGCTTTTCGCAAACTGTAACCATAGAGCTTTCCACCAGCCAAATATGCATGTAGTGATAGCATTATTCTGTTCATTACTCTCTATGTGTTACATTGCTAGCATATTCCATGTGCTGACCCGTTTTCGGGCTGCAACGTATCATTTTGCAGACTTTACAGACGACGAGTAAGGAGCCTTAGGTCGTGGTCTTATACTCAGTGATGCCGTTGGAGTTGATGGACTCACTTTATCTTCCAAGCCTTCCGCTGTTATCGTATTTAGATGGCCTTAAGCCATATTTATTGTAATAAGTTCTCTCTTGAGACTATTCGATGTAATAAGTGTGTGATTGCTACTCTGTTATAAATCCTTCAAGTATTGTGTATGTCAGCATTACCGATCCAGGGATGACACTGATGCACAGAGATTAAACTGTTTGAGGTCTGGTCGCTACACATACTTGGGATAGAAAGTTTATCCATTTTGCATATCATAGGTTGTGCACAAGTGTCGTATCCTCCTATAGAGAAATCGTGCTAGTGTCTCTCTTGAGTTGTGCAACACGAGCGTTTTCCGTGGAGTCCACATTTTGTGCTCATTCCTTGGTTGCACGACCCCATCTATCTATCCGTGTGTGTGTTTCCGTGTGCCATTCATTTGCTATTGGTCTACTTGTTTCACTTGTGAATTTGTGAATCTCTTTCAACATTATTGACTCTTGCTAACATTTTGCATCAAATTTTTGTGCCACTATCCTCACCGAGCTCCACCATAAGCCTTATTTGTGTAGGTGTGAGAAACCGACAAGAATTGGTACCAATTGTGCTATTTCCTTGTTACACATTGAGTGATCATTGATCCATCTTCAACATCGGTCAAGGTAAATTTGGTATAGTTCTTCTCTTTCTCCCACTCATATTTGCTTGAGTCTTGTGATGGATAGGCAAGGCACGTCATCTCCGGTCATCAACAACAACGACGGCGCGAACAACTACATCACCAAAATGTCCATCTTCGGACTACAACACAAAATGCAAGGCGCACAATCTACCTTGCGAGAGCGCCTCGACAACCTCGCCATCGACATACACCACTCCGAAGCAAGGAAAAGGGATTACATCGACACCAAGTTGGGCGAGCTAAAGGATCAACTACGAGACATGGTGGCCGACTACAAGTCTTCTTCCCCTTCATCATCCTCAAGGCGGCGGCGAGCAAGTCGATCATATTCGGAGTGCCCACGCGACGCAAGCGCATGTCATCCACGTCCACATATACATGGCAACCACCATCACATTCGTGATCAACATCATCATGAAGGGCAAGTCACCTCCAAGCATCTTGTGCACGACGACGATGAACGACATCTACTACGAGCTCAAGTGCGACAACGACACCATCATCATGAAGATGCTCCACAGGCGCAAACGTACAAGTCCCAACAAGCCCTACTTCACGCCAAGTTCAAGCTTCATGAGCATAAGAGAAGACCGCGAGACGAGCACCACCAAGACGGAGCTACGGCTATAACAACCACTTCGGCATCTTCGCCAAGTGCTATGAAGGCATCTTCGCCTTTGTACGTACGACATCTTTGCCTACTTCCCATGAGTTCGCCTACATCGACATCTTCAACAACAAGGCGACCACCTACGAGCGAGGGCGACACTTCCATCTTCGGAAGCCCCTCAAGGAAGATGGCCGAGCATGGGAAATTCCCTTCGGTCATGGAGACGAGATACGAGGTGCCACATCATATGGGCCTCCGACAACAAGATGGCGACAAGACGGTCGAGCAAGGGCCATCCCCTTCGACTACGGCGACGAGCATGAACCTCTTCAATAACACGAAGACGGCGCCCATATTGGACTCATACTTCGAGTCAAGCTACAAGACTGCACATGAGACCTTATCTTTGGTCTTGGAGGAGAGTGATAATGTGCTATCTTCGGCCTTCATCCACGGCTACGACTACGACATGATTGAGCATGGAGACATTTGCACCAACATCTCTCCGACACCCACATATCATGATATGACCCAATTGCCATGTGAGGAGAGCCACCAACCCATGAGTGAGATGAGGGACTCCACCATACGTGACATTGAGAGCATTTCCTATGAGAGGATGAGTTTGACCACCACTAGCCCCACACATGAGAGCATGCCACACATCTTATGTGAGGTTGAGCGCCATTTGAGTGACTCCACCAACAATATGAGTGAGAGCATCTTTGAGGTAGTGAGTGAGCCACAACACTTAGTGAGTGAGGTAGTTGACACGGCATGTGAGGCCACTATGATTTCTAACGACTTAACCTCTACTCCGAGTGTGTTTTGTTCTTTGGTGCTAGGTCTCCTACATGACGACATGCCTATACTCGACGAGTCCATACCTCCAATGGAGACAACGATGGCCATGGTGGACGATGATGCACCCCCACATGGTTCCATCAAGATGAAGATGACAACGAGCGGATCTTCGACACCTCACCTACAAAACATGAGCGACCTTCCAAAGGTAAGATAGGTGACAATGCTTCTCTTGTCCCACTAGTGGACTATCTCACCAATGATTGTTTGCATGATGATGACACACCTATTACCATGCTTCATGCTAGTGCGACTTCTTCATGTCATGACTTACCCATTTATGATGAATATGATGATGAGCATGTTGAGTTGCCTAGTTGTGATGTTATGCTCCATAGGATATCTTGTGAAAATTCTATTGGTCACTTCATGTTTGACAATCCATTGAACTTGTCATGTGCTACGAGTGAGATCTCCCATATTGCTTCATTTCAATCTCAACATAGTAACTATGCATGCCCCATTAAAATAAATCCCATTTGCACTTATGGCATAGATGACGAGATGATGGTCATTGGCTTTTGTTTTGCATGTGATGATATTGCTATGCTTCCTTTACATGATTTGTGCAATTCATCTATTATGCCATGCCATGAGCACATAGAACCAAATATGCTTTGTTTTGAATGTTGTCAATATTCTCCATGTGATGTTTCCACTAATGCTCATGAGGAGACCCCCATAGTTTTCTCATACATATTAGGAGATTTTGATGCATTCCATACTTGGATGATTCCCATGATTGCGTGCACCATATGCATTCCATGAATAAGAATGCTCTAGATATTTCTCATGATGCATTACACAATTTGAGTCTCCATTATGCCATACATAACAACAAACCTCTCATGATGGATGACATGTTTCTATATCACGCATCTCATTTATTTGAGCATTGGCTATTTTGTGCTAACCAACACATGCACGTGCGCATCATGATGGATGATGTGTACATCTACCACGCACACACAATTTTCCCTTTGTCTTTGTTTCGTGTAGGTACTCACGTATACTCGTCAACCTCTCAATCCCAAGAGTTGACGAAACGAGCTCTTGAGAGCAATGATGACTTGGGATCCCGTGGACTATCCTTACCACCATTCCCTTCACGCACGGCCTACGCGCATCTCTTCTACTTGGCTCTCACAAGGCTATGGGCTCTATATCACTTGTTACTTTATGCCCATTGTATCTTGTTCACTTTGCATGTTATGCCTCCTTACATGATTTTGCCATGCAATTGTGACCCTTGCTTGCATTTACCCATGATGCACCATTATGATACTCCTATGTGTATTTGCATGCTTGGTGGAGATCCTTGTTGCTATTGCCATGTTTATCATCTGCCTCATGCTATTGTTGATTCTTGTGTTGGGAGAGTCATGATGTTCCATTGCTATTTACATGCCAATACAATGATGATATTTTGCTCATATCTTGCTTTCATGCTTGTGATATGTCATGCGCATTATTCATGCCCACTATTTGCACACATGACATGCTTGCCATGATTCCTTCTAGTACGTTGCATCTTTGCACTACTAGCTTGCTTGACTTGATCACTATGATTGATTGCTTTGTCGCACCAACCATGTTCCATTATTACACGCTTTCTTGGGTTGATGACATATATGTTCATGCCTCTCACATGATATATCTTGACCATTGTCTCTTGTGTCCATTAGTTGCCTCTCTCATATCTACTTGTAGTGAGTGCAACCATACTAGGCTTATTGATCTTAGAGACTTGGACATATTACTTGTGATGCATGCTAGTTTGATTCAGCCTATTCTCTTTGGTTGTAGTTGCATCATATGCTTTCATACCATACCACACCTTGTCCTTTCTTATGATAAGAATGATGAGAGCACTTGTTGGGTATCTTACCACTCGAATGATAGGTGCTACATTTGCACTAACCTCATTTGTTTTTCCGAGTGTTTGTCATGTTCTTTCATTTTGAGGAATTCACAAGGCATTTCCATCACGGGACATATTGGGCATGTGAAGGCGTACACAATGTGCAACACCAACATTTTCGAGAACCTACTAAAGATGAACTCATTCCCTTTGAGCCATTCTCAAATACGCATGTTGGATGGGTCATTGTTTCATTGTTATTTTCTTCTTGTTTTCTACATGATACATCTCGTGAACGGAGGACCGACATTGGAGATGGAACCTATGGACCTTCAAGTTGAGGAGTGCTCGGACTTAGTCGATGCACCACCGGACCAACACTTCTACCACGACATCGAGCTATGGTACAACACCAACCATAACAAATTTGCATGGATTGACCCACATTATGATTGCCTTGTTGCATCTTGTATTTCTATGTCATCCATGATATATGAGCTTGCGCCTTTCCTTAGCAAATTTGTTTTGATCTTTCTTGATGGCATATTCATACATAATGATCACATTGCCTACCATCAATTGCATGATAACATAATCATATTGAGCATCCATTGCCATATTCATGCTATTGATAAACCGTCTCACTATGACATCATTTTGCACCGTGGTTGCATTGATCACATTCACACCACATTTATGTGCACAATGAATGCTTTTACTCCCATGAATGCTTTACATCTCATTCCATATCATCTTGCTAAGCTTCACGTGCTTTGTCCTGAACAATCTTGCCTCGCGGACTCATTCTAACATGATGGGCACCTTGTGTGCACTTACCATTGTATTTCCGAGTGTCGCTTGTGTTTGCTCTTTTTGCATGTGTACCACTCCGGAGACACCTTGGAGTACTTGGATTGCGTCATGTCTTCCACTTCGTCCAACTACAAGTCCGTCCACGACAACCGTTTCCATGGTGATGAGGTTTTCGATCCGAGGTCGGATCTTTCCCAAGGGAGGGGAGATGATGCGCAGCATCCGGTGATCATCCCCATGTACACTCGAGCCTACGCCATTGGACCTAAGGTGAATTCGCTCCTTTCCGAATCTTCCCTTTCCGCATGTAAGACATGGATGCTACTTCAAGCGCAGACCTTGTGCATACTCAGGTACACCCGAGGAGACCATGGAGACCCCAAGGACCAAGGCCAAGTGTGCGCGGGAGCGAAGGAAGGAGAAGGAAGAAGAGCCAGCTGCCCCAGCAGCCGGACATCAGGACATGTCCCGGACATCCGGCTCCTGCCCCGGAAATCCGGCATCGGCTATCCAGAGAGCACCAGAGTCGGCCAAGTCAGCTCGGACATCCGGCCCCCAGGCCCGGACATCCAGCCCGTCGCGAGCCACCGGACATCCGGCCCAGCTCCCGGAAATCCGGCGCCCATCACAGAACGTCCCGAAGCTGAACCTCGTTAGCCCGGACATCCGGCCTCCTTGCCCGGACATCCGGCCCGTCGCCCGGACATCCGGCCCCTCCTGCATGCATGCAGTGTACCCGGGCCGAAAGCGCATGTACCCCTTCGCCCCTGAGACTACAAATAGACCACCCCCTCATCCATTTTAGGGTTAGCAAAGGATTAGCTCATATGTGAGATACAGCTTTGCTCATCCATTACGGATCTACTCCACGAGAGAGACCGCGACCACTCTACGGAGAAGATCCCCTTGGATTCAAGACCCCCTCTTGGGTGGCCCCATCAAGACCTCCTTACGGAGAAGAACCGGTTACCTTTGTATCGTCCTTTGTTGGACTTGGATCGTGTATCACCTGTGTGTTCATCGATCTAGCGCATGTGTGATCTATTCTCGTTGGTTGAGTGATTCTCTCGAGTTTCCTCTTGTGATTTCCCTCGTTTTCCCCTCGTGTTCTTCGTGTCCTTAGTTGGGATCCGCTCCTTTCGTGAAAGATCAGCCGTCTAGGGTTCCACCCTACATCAATCACCCATGTTCCATTACTCGCTTTCTTGAGTTGATGACATATATGCTCATGCCTCTCACATGATATATCTTCTTTATTGTCGCTTGCCTCCAATAGTTGCCTCTATGCTTAATGATCTTGGAGACTTGGACACTTCACTTGTGATGCATGCTTGGTTGATTGAGCCTATTGTATTTGGTTGTTCTCGCATCATATGCCTTCATACTATGAAATGCTCCCTTGTCCTTTCTTATGATGAGCATGATGCATACACTTGTTGGGTATCTTACCACTCGAATGATATGTTTTGCAGTTACGCTAACCTCATTTGTTTTCCGAGTGTTTGTCATGTTCTTTCATTTTGAAGGATTCAAAAGGAGGTACCATCACGAGACATATTGGTTATGTGAAGGCATACAAGATGTGGAACTCCGTCATCCTTGAGAAACTCCTAAAGGTGACCTCCTTCCCTTTGAGCCATCCTCATATATGCATATTGGACGGGTCATTCTTTCATTGTTGTTTCCTTCTTATTGTCTACATGATACATCTATTGGATGGAGGACCGACATTGGACCTTCACATTGAGGAGCGCTCGGACTTATTGGATGCACCTTCGAACCTCCACTCATGCCACGACATCGAGCATTGGTACATAAACACTCCTTTGACACATTGCACCCCACCTTCATATTTGTTGATTGTGCCCATGCATGTCATGCTCGATGGACATATCATACTCACCACAAGTTTGCACCCTATGCATGGATTGACACACATTATGATTGCCTTGTTGCATCTTGTATTTCGATGTCATCCATGATATATGAGCTTGTGCACTCCCTTAGCAAAATTGTTGTGATCTTTCTTGATGGCATATTCATACATAATGATCACATTGCCTACCATCAATTGCATGATACCATAATCATATTGAGCATCCATTGCCATATTCATGCTATTGATAAACTGTCTCACTATGAATGCTTTTTCTGCCATGAATGCTTTACATCTCATTCCATATCATCTTGCTAAGCTTCATGTGCTTTGTCATGAACAATCTTGCCTCACGGACTCATTCTTACATGTCGGACACTTTGTGTGCGCTAACCATTGTATTTCCAAGTGTTGTTTGTGTTTGCTCTTTTTGCATGTGTACCACTCCGGAGACACCTTGGAGTACTTGGATTGTGCCATGTTTTCCACTTCGTCCAACTACAAGTCCGTCCACGACAACCGTTTCCATGGAGCTGAGGTTTTCGATCCGAGGTCGGATCTTTCCCACGGGAGGGGAGATGATGCGGAGCATCCTACGATCATCCCCATGTACACTCGAGCCTACGCCATTGGACCTAAGGTGAACTCGCTCCTTTCCGAATCTTCCCTTTCCGCATGTAAGACATGGATGCTACTTCAAGCGCGTACCTTGTGCATACTTAGGTACACCCGAGGAGACCATGGAGAGCCCAAGGACCGAGGCCAAGTGCGCGCGGGAGCGAAGGAAGGAGAAGGAAGAAGAGCCAGCTGCCCGAGCAGCCGGACATCCGGTAACTGCTCCGGAAATTCGGCATCGGCTATCCAAAGAGCATCAGAGTCGGCCAAGTCAGCCCGGACATCCGGCCCGTCACGAGCCACCGGACATCCGGCCCAGCTCCCGAAAATCCGGCGCCCATCACAGAACGTCCCGTAGCTGAACCTCGTCAGCCCGGACATCCGGCTTCCCTGCCCGGACATCCGGCCCGTCCCGAAGCCCCGGACATCCGGCCCCTCCTGCCTGCGTGCAGTGTATCCGGGCCGAAAGCCCATGTACCCCTTCGCCCCTTAGACTATATATACTCCTCTCCACCTACGTTTTAGGGTTAGCATTGGTTTAGCTCATATGTGAGATAGAGCATTGCTCATCCATTACAGATCTACTCCACGAGAGAGATCGCGGCCCCTCTACGGAGAAGATCACCTTGGATTCAAGACCCCCCCTATTGGGTGGTCCCCATCAAGACCTCCTTACGGAGAAGAACCGGTTACCTTTGTATCGTCCTTTGTTGGACTTGGATCTTGTATCTCACCTTTGTGTTCATCGATCTAGCGCATGTGTGATCTATTCTCGTTGGTTGAGTGATTCTCTCGTGTTTCCTCTTGTGATTTCCCTCGTTTCCCCTCGTGTTCTTCGTGTCCTTAGTTGGGATCCACTCCTTTCGTGAAAGATCGGCCGTCTAGGGTTCCACCCTACATCACCTCCGGTGCCCATCTTTGGCTATATGAAGTCTTTCGCACTTGGAAAAAACCGGAGGGAAGCTTTCGGGATGAAGCTCGGCCATCTCGAGGCAGAACCTGGCGAAACCAATCTAGGGCTACGGCGGAGCTGTTCTGCCGGGGAAACATCCCTCCGTGAGGGGATAATCATCACCATCGTCATCACCATCGATCCTCTCATCGGGAGGATGTCAATCTCCATCAACATCTTCACCAGCACCATCTCCTCTCAAACCCTAGTTCATCTCTTGTATCCAATCTTTGTCCCAAAACCTCAGATTGGTACCTGTGGGTTGCTAGTAGTGTTGATTACTCCTTTTAGTTGATGCTAGTTAGTTTATTTGGTGGAAGATCATATGTTCAGATCCTTTATGCATATTAATACCCCTCTGATTATGAACATGAATATGATTTGTGAGTAGTTACGTTTGTTCCTGAGGACATGGGAGAAGCCTTGCTATAAGTAGTCATGTGAATTTGCTATTCGTTCGATATTTTGATGAGATGTATGTTGTCTTTCCTCTAGTGGTATTATGTGAACGTCGACTACATGACACTTCACCATTATTTGGGCCTAGAGGAAGGCATTGGGATGATGGGCTGCTAGAGTGACAGAAGCTTAAACCCTAGTTTATGCGTTGCTCCGTAAGGGGCTGATTTGGATCCATATGTTTCATGCTATGGTTAGGTTTACCTTAATACTTCTTTTGTAGTTGCGGATGCTTGCAATAGGGGTTAATCATAAGTGGGATGCTTGTCCAAGGAAGGGCAGTACCTAAGCACCGGTCCACCCACATATCAAATTATCAAAGTAACGAACGCGAATCATATGAGCATGATGAAAAGTAGCTTGACGATAATTCACATGTGTCCTTGGGAGCGTTTTCCTTTATATAAGAGTTTGTCTAGGCTTGTCCTTTGCTACAAAAAGGATTGGGCCACCTTGCTGCACCTTGTTTACTTTTGTTACTTGTTACCCGTTACAAATTACCTCATCACAAAACTATCTGTTACCGATAATTTCAGTGCTTGCAGAGAATACCTTACTGAAAACCGCTTGTCATTTCCTTTTGCTCCTCGTTGGGTTCGACACTCTAACTTATCGAAAGGACTATGATAGATCCCCTATACTTGTGGCTCATCAAGACTCTTTTCTGGCGCCGTTGCCGGGGAGTGAAGCGCCTTTGGTAAGTGGAATTTTGTAAGGAAAAAAATTATATAGTGTGCTGAAATTTACTATCACTTGTTACTATGGAACATAATCCTTTGAGGGGCTTGTTCGGGGTATCTTCACCCCGACCAGTAGAGCAAAGAGTTGCTCCTCAACATATTGAACCTACTGAAAATGTTTACTTTGAAATTCCTTCGGGTATGATAGAGAAACTGCTAGCTAATCCTTTTACAGGAGATGGAACATTGCATCCCGATTTGCACCTAATGTATGTGGATGAAGTTTGTGGATTATTTAAGCTTGCAGGTATGCCCAAGGATCTTATCAAGAAGTAGTTCTACCCTTTATCTTTGAAGGGAAAGGCATTGACATGGTTTAGGCTATGCGATGATATACGGATCATGGAACTACAACCGATTGAAATTGGAATTTCATCAGAAGTTTTATCCTATGCATCTGGTTCATCGTGATTGTAATTATATATATAATTTTTGGCCTCGCGAAGGAGAAAGCATCGCTCAAACTTGGGGGAGGCTTAAGTCAATGTTATATTCATGCCCCAACCATGAGCTCTCAAGAGAAATTATTATTCAAAAAATTTATGCTCGACTTTCTCTCAATAATCGCTCCATGCTCGATACTTCTTGTACTGGTTCTTTTATGATGAAGACTATTGAATTCAGATGGGATTTATTGGAAATAATTAAACGCAACTCTGAAGATTGGGAACTCGACGAAGGTAAGGAGTGAGGTATAACACCTAAGTTTGATTGTGTTAAATCTTTTATGGATACCGATGTTTTCCGTGAATTTAGCACTAAATATGGACTTTACTCTGAGATAGTAGCTTCTTTCTGTGAATCATTTGCTACTCATGTTGATCTCCCTAAGGAGAAGTGGTTTAAATATCATCCTCCCATTGAAGTAAAAGTAGTTGAACTTATTAAAGTTTAAGAAAAGACACTCACTTATAATGTTGATCCTATTGTTCCTACCGCTTATATTGAGAAACCACCTTTCCCTGCTAGAATAAAGGATCATGCTAAAGCTTCAACTGTGGTTCGTAAGAGTAATACTAGAACACCTACACCCCGTGAGCAAATTAAAGTTGAACCTAGTATTGCTATGGTTAAAGATCTCTTTGTCGATAATATTGATGGGCATGTTATTTACTTCTGTGATGAAGCTGCTAGAATTGCTAAACCTGATACTAAAGATAAGCATAGACCTGTTGTAGGCATGCCTGTTATTTCTGTTAAAATAGGTTATCATTTCTATCATGGCTTATGTGATATGGGTGCTAGCGCGAGTGTAATACCTCATTCTTTATACGAAGAAACTATGCATGCCATTGCACCTGCTGAGTTAGAAGTTATTGATGTTACAATTAAGCTTGCCAATAGAGATACCATTTCACTAGTTGGGATTGTTAGAGATGTTGAAGTCTTGTGTGGGAAAGCTAAATATCCTGCTGACTTTCTTGTTCTTGGTTCCCCACAAGATGACTTTTGTCCCATTATATTTGGTAGACCCTTCTTGAATACTATTAATGCTAAGATAGATTGCAGAAAGGATGTTATTACTATTGGTTTAGGGGATATGTCTCATGATTTTAATTTTGCTAAATTTCGTAGACAACCCCATGATAAAGAATTGCCTAGTACGGATGAAATTATTGGCCTTGCTTCTATTGCCGTGCCTCCTAATGACCCTTTAGAACAATATTTGCTAGACCATGAGAATGATATGTTTATGAATGAAAGAAGAGAAAAAGATGAAGTATTCTTTAAACAGGGACCTATTTTGAAACACAACTTGCCTGTTGAAATTCTAGGGATCCTCCTCCACCCAAGGGTGATCCCGTGTTTGAGCTTAAACCATTACCTGATACTCTTAAATATGCTTATCTTGATGAAAAGAAGATATATCCTGTTATTATTAGTGCTAAACTTTCAGAGAAGGAAGAAGAGAAATTATTGAAAACTCTGAAGAAGCACCGTGCTTCTATTGAGATACTCTGGATGATCTTAAGGGCATTAGTCCCACTCTATGCCAGCACAAAATAAAATTGGAGAAAGACGCTAAACCGGTTGTTGATCACCAACGACGGTTAAATCCTAAGATGAAAGAAGTGGTAAGAAAAGAAATACTGAAGCTTCTGGCGGCAGGTATAATTTATCCCGTTGCTGGTAGTCAGTGGGTTAGTGCTGTCCATTGTGTCCCTAAGAAGGGAGGTATTACTGTTGTTCCTAATGATAAAGATGAATTGATCCCACAAAGAATTGTTACAAGTTATAGAATGGTAATTGATTTCCGCAAACTAAATAAAGCTACTAAAAAGGATCATTACCCTTTACCTTTTATTGATCAAATGCTAGAAAGATTATCCAAGCATACACATTTTTGCTTTCTAGACGGTTATTCTGGTTTCTCTCAAATACCTGTGTCAAAAGAGGATCAAGAAAAGACCACTTTTACTTGCCCTTTCGGTACATTTGCTTATAGACGTATGCCTTTTGGTTTATGTAATGCACCTGCTACCTTTCAAAGATGTATGACTGCTATATTCTCTGACTTTTGTGAAAAGATTGTTGAGGTTTTCATGGATGATTTCTTCGTTTATCGAACTTCTTTTGATGATTCCTTTAACAACCTTGATCAAGTTTTGCAGAGATGTGAAGAAACTAATCTTGTCTTGAATTGGGAGAAGTGCCACTTTATGGTTAATGAAGGTATTGTCTTGAGGCATAAAATTTCTGAAAGAGGTATTGAAGTTGATAAAGCTAAAGTTGATGCTATTGAAAAGATGTCGTGTCCTAAGGACATTAAAGGTATAAGAAGTTTCCTTGGACATTAAAGCAATAGAGCTCGTCTCGTCCGTCGCCGCCTCACCCTGCTTCGACGCGCGTCCAGGCTGACGAGGCATGCAGTGCCATGCTGGCTGGCTGGCTGCTGTGCTGGTGCGGTGACGGCATCTTCACAAAGATCTGCATGCCACCACGCAGGTGCTTGACTAGTTGGCCTAGAAGCTGCATGCTGCCACGCAGGTGCTTGCCTAGTTGGCGGGCAGGTCGCCGTGTCGGCACGGCCGCGGGGCAGCATAACGTTGGCGGGTGCGGGCCTAGCCGTGGTCCCGCAGATGCCCCCAACAAGGGTCTTGCCGGGGTCTCACGAGCGTCCCCGGCAAGGATCTTGTCGGGGGTCTTCGGCCGTCCCCGACAAGGATCTTGCCGGGGGTCTTCGTCTTCTAGTTTCTATCTAGACTCACAGGCCTTTGGTCTTCACAAAGATCTGCATGCCACCATGCAGGTGCCCCTGAGTCTTGGTCTCGATATTGTCGATGGTGTCAGAGCTCTCAGGCTCAAAGGTTGCGGCCTTGCTGGTGTTGGGAAAGTCGCCCCGGCAAGGCTCTTGCCGGGGCTACGTAGGCCGCCCCGGCAAGGGCCTTGTCGGGGGGAGTCCATCTTGCCCCTTTGCTCTTCGCGCATCTGGCTTGAGTGCTGCCTCGGCAGCCTTGTACGTTTGCTTCTTCTGCCTCGCCAAGCATGGCCGCAGGTGAGGCTACGACTGCCCGCGCACAAGTAAAGGGGTAAAAAAGACCCCTACTTTTGTACACCGACAATGATTGTGTTAAATCTTTTATGGATACCGATGCTTTTCTAAGGTTTAGCACTAAATGTGGACTTGACTCTAAGATAGCCTCCTTTTGTGAATCATTTGCTACTCACGTTGAACCCCCTAAGGAGAAGTGGTTTAAATATCACCCACCTATTAAAGAAGAAATTAAAAAACCAGTACCAGTTAAAGAAGAAACTATACTTTATAATGTTGATCTAGTTGTTCCTTCTGCTTATATTGAGAAACCACCTTTCCCTGTTAGGATAAAGGAACATGCTAAAGTTTCAACTGTGGTTAACAAAAGCTATATTAGAACACCTAAACTTGATGAAAAAATTAAAGTTGAACCTTGTATTGCTATGGTTAAAGATCTCTTGGAAGAAGATATGGATGGGCATGTTGTTCACTTCTGTGAAGAAGCTGCTAGAATTGCTAAACCTGATAAGAGAGATAAACATAGACCTGTTGTTGGCATGCCTGTTATTTCAGTTAAAATAGGAGATCACTGTTATCATGGTTTATGTGACATGGGTGCTAGTGTGAGAGCTATTCCTTACACTTTATATGAAGAAATCATGAAAGACATAGCACCTGCTGAGATAGAAGAAATAGATGTTACAATTAAACTTGCTAATAGAGACACCATACCACCAACCGGGATTATTAGAGATATTGAAGTCTTGTGTGGGAAAATCAACCACCCTACTGATTTTCTTGTTCTTGGTTCCCCACAAGATGACTTTTGCCTCATTATCTTTGGTAGACGTTTCTTGAATACAGTTAATGCTAAGATAGATTGTAAGAAAGAAACTATTGGTGTTAGCTTTGGTGATGAGTCTGTTGAGTTTAATTTTTCCAAGTTTAGTAGAAATCATCATGAAAAAGAATTGCCTAGTAAGGATTAATTAATTGGTCTTGCTTCTATTGCTATTCCACCTACAAATCCTTTAGAACAATATTTCCTAGACCATGAAAATGATTTACACATGCATGAAAGAAATGAAATAGATAAGGTTTTCTTTGAACAATGTCCTCTGCTTAAATACAATTTTCCTATTGAAACTCTAGGGGGTCCTCCTCCACCTAAAGGTGATCCTGTGTTTGAATTAAAACAATTGTCAGACACTTTGAAATATGCTTATCTAGATGAAAAGAAAATATATCCTGTTATTATTAGTGCTAACCTTTCAGAACATGAAGAAGAAAGATTATTGAAAGTTCTAAGGAAGCACTGGGCTGCTATTGGATATACTCTTGATGATTTAAAGGGCATTAGTCCCACTCTATGTCAGCACAAAAGTAATATGGAACCTGATGCTAAACCCGTTGTTGATCATCAATGTCGGTTGAATCCAAAAATGAAAGAAGTGGTAAGAACGGAAATCTTAAAACTTCTGGAAGCAGGTATAATCTATCCTATAGCTGATAGTAGATGGGTAAGTCCTGTTCATTGTGTCCCTAAGAAAGGAGGTATTACTGTTGTTCCTAATGATAAGAATGAACTTATTCCACAAAGAATTTTTACAGGCTATAGAATGGTAATTGATTACAAAAAATTAAACAAGGCAACTAGAAAAGATCATTACCCTTTGCCTTTTATTGATCAAATGCTTGAAAGATTATCTAAGCACACAAACTTTTGCTTCCTAGATGGATACTCTGGCTTTTCACAAATACCTGTTTCCCAACCTGATCAAGAAAAGACCACTTTAACTTATCCCTTTGGAACTTATGCTTATAGAAGTATGCCTTTTGGTTTATGTAATGCACCTGCTACCTTGCAAAGATGTATGAATGTTATATTCTACGATTTTGGTGAAAAGATTGTTGAGGTTTTCATGGATGACTTTTCTATTTATGGGATGTCTTTTGATGATTGTTTAAGCAATCTTGAGTGAGTTTTGTAGAGATGTGAACAAACAAATCTTGTCTTGAATTGGGAGAAGTGCCACTTTATGGTTAATGAAGGCATTGTCTTGGGTCATAAAATTTCTGAAAGAGGTATTGAAGTGGACCAAGCTAAGGCTGATGCAATTGAGAAAATGCCATGTCCTAAGGACATCAAAGGTATTCGTAGTTTCTTAGGTTATGCTGGTTTCTATAGGAGATTTATCAAAGATTTTCTAAAATTTCTAGGCCTCTTACTAATCTTTTGCAAAAGGATATTCCTTTTGTTTTTGATGATGATTGTCTTGAAGCCTTTGAAACACTCAAGAAAGCCTTAATATCTGCACCTATTGTTCAACCATCTGATTGGAACTTGCCTTTTTGAAATTATGTGTGATGCTAGTGATTATGCTGTTGGTGTTGTTCTAGGACAAAGAGTTGATAAGAAATTGAATGTTATTCATTATGCTAGTAAAACTCTAGACAGTGCTCAAAGAAATTATGCTACTACTGAAAAAGAATTCTTAGCAGTGGTGTTTGCTTGTGATAAATTTAGATCTTATATTGTTAATTCCAAAGTAACTGTTCACACAGACCATGCTGCTATTAAATATCTTATGGAAAAGAAAGATGCTAAACCTAGACTTATTCGTTGGGTTCTCTTGTTACAAGAATTTGATTTACATATCATTGATAGAAAAGGAGCTGAGAACCCAGTAGCTGATAACTTGTCTAGGATTGAAAATGTGCTTGATGACCCACTACCTATTGATGATAGTTTTCCTAATGAGCAGTTAGCTGCAATAAATGTTTCTCATAGTACTCCTTGGTATGCTAACTATGCTAATTACATTGTTGCTAAATATTTCCCACCTAGCTTTACATACCAGCAAAAGAAAAAATTATTCTATGATTTAAGACATTACTTTTGGGACGACCCACATCTTTATAAACAAGGAGTAGATGGTATTATTAGACATTGTGTACCTAAGCATTAACAGGGACATATCCTACAGAAATGTCACTCCGAGGCTTATGGAGGGCATCATGCTGGAGATAGAACTACTCACAAGGTACTGCAATCTGGATTTTATTGGCCTACTGATGCGGAGCATCCTATGGACATCACCATGTCAAGAGTTCGTTTGGCAAGTGACACGTGCGACATCTACTTCACATACGCAAAGGTGAATCATCTCCTTTACACGTACTCACTTGACACATTCGAGGATGGTATACTACTTGACACTCCAGTCGTGTGCATGCATAGGTATTGTTGGAACACTAAGGACGACGAGGAGGAGTGCAAGTGCCAAGGAACAACTATACCATCCGCGAGGGAAGCCTGGAAGCGACGACGGAAGAAGACGGAACTGCTGAAGCTACAGCGGCCAGACATCCGGGCCAGAGGCCGGACATCCAGCGCCTGTGCAGCCACCAAGGAGCTGCACCAACAGACGGCCAACAGCATCAGCGGCCGGACATCCGGTGCCAACCCCGGACATCCAGCGCCTCGCAAAATCCTGGACATCTAGCACCACCCCGGAAATCTGGCATCGATGACAGAACGCACCAAAAGTTTGGCCACTTCAGTCCGGACATCCGGCCCGAGCCCCGGACATCCGGCGCCTTCTGAAGCCCCGGACATCCGGCCCCCAGCCTGGACATCCGGCACCTGCGCGTGCACAGCCGGGCCAGAGGCCCATATATCCCCTCCTCACTTACCCCTTCGTGGACTAGCCTATATATACTCCATCCCCTTCCTCTAGTTAGGGTTAGCAAAGTAGTAGCTCATAAGAGATAGAGCTTTGCTCATCCATATCGGATCTACTCCACGAGAGAGACCGCGGTCCCTCTACGAAGAAGATCCACCTTGGAGTCAAGACCCATCATGGGAAGATCCCCTCGTGGATTCAAGACCTCCTCATGGAGATGAACTTTACCTTGTATCTTTCCCTTTGTTGTTCATGTACCTCGTGGATCTTGTGTGTTTGATTGTCTAGTGGATGTGTGATTGGACTTGTTCTTGAGTGTTTCCCCTTGTGATTTCTCTTCGTTCTTCCCCATGTTCATCGTGTTCTTCGAGGGAACCCACTCCAATCGTGAAAGATCGGCCTACACCGGGTTAGCCCCGTATCATATGATATCATGAGCCATGTTGATCACGTATTTGGAGTCCCTCCCACCGTTTTCTAGCCTTCTTTTGCTTGATTTCGTCCTAAATTCGAAAATCCCCACCAAAAATAGCCCCCAATTTTTTTTTGTGATTTGTTATTTTGATGATCTTTTGTTGATTTTGATCCGTGGATTTCCTTGGTTTCAAGTGGATCTAGCTTTCCCCCATCTTTTCCGCCCTTTCCATCCACAAAATCTCTCCAATTTTGCCCTTGGAATCATCCATTTCCGCCCCCAATTCGAAAATTTCCGCCCCAAACGAGATCTGGAATCGTCGGGCCGGACGTCCGGGCCCCAAGCCGGACATCCGGCTCCTGGAGCGCATTTTCGCGCACGGTTCTCGACATCAAGTCCCGGATATCCAGCCCCGACCCCGGATGTCCGACCCCTGGAGCATCAGCCTCCCGTGTTTCACCGTTTTGTCCATAACTTTCACATCCGGAGTCCGATTTTCGCGTTCTTTAGCTCGTTGAGTAGCAATTGACATTCCCCATCCATCTAGATAGGTTACATAACCATTTGACTTCATCAAATATTTGGCACTTTGGCATCTTTGCCTAGGGCTTCCACCATATCATCCGCATAACCACCACCGACTTCCACAACCTAACCAATTTTGTTCCTTATAGCATTTGTGGTTATTTGAGTTGTGATTCGAGTCCCCTAAGGTGTTTCGGCTACTTAGGGACGATTGCTTCTTCATCAACCACCACCATAACTTCGCATAGGCTTGCCCACCATACACGTCCGCCCTCCCAACTTAACCCAATTTTGTTTATGTTGTGAGTTGTGTCTCCTAAGGTGTTTCGGCTACTTAGGGACCGTGCTTCCAACTCCGACACCGTGTATAGTCACCCTCGACTTCCGCATTGCGTCTCAAAACCCATCGTTGCATTTTTGCAATCCCATTGAGCTTCCGCAAAACCACCACCGCATTCCCTTCACCACCATTTGACTTTTGCCCTTGAGATTTTGAGTTGTGGTTTTTCCGTTTCCGAAGGTGTTTCGGCTAATTAGAAACGGGTCCACATCGACAACACCGCCTCTCATCATCGACACGGACGGTAACCTCGACGACATCATTCTACATTCTCCCTTACCATTACATTGTTAACCCCTAGCCCATTTTGCGTCACTTGCCTATCGAGACTAGCCATTTGAGTATTGCCGACAACGTTACTTGTGCACATTAGTGACCATCGATACACCTTCCATTGCATACATACCATATCATATTGGTCTCATCTTGGTATCACATCATCCATTGTGTCACAAGATTGTTTCCGCATATACACAATTGCTATCTTGGTTTGTGCATTGTGCAAAAGTGGCCATATCAAAAAAAAGAATAAGCTTTTAAGCAAAGAAAAAGAGCAAAGAGCTTGTAAGCAAGTGCCATAGCATCATAGTGCATTACAATATATCATACTTGATCATCTTGGATCATCTTGAGAGAAACACCGAGAACCATACATACATAGCATACTTGGGATAGAAAGTTTATCCATTTTGCATCTTATAGGTTGTGCACAAGTGTCGTATCCGCCTATTGAGCAATCGTGCTAGCATCTCTCTAGAGTTGTGGAACATGAGCTTTTTCCATGGACTCCACATTTTGTGCTCATTCCTTGGTTGCACAGCCCCATTTATCTATCCGTGTGTGCGTTTCCGTGTGCCATTCTTTGCTATTGGTCTACTTGTTTCACTTGCGAATTTGTGAATCTCTTTCAACATTATTGACTCTTGCTAACATTTTGCATTAAATTTTTGTGCCACTATCCTCACCGAGCTACTCCATAAGCTTTACTTGATAGGTGTGAGTGAACAAGTCGGTACCAATTCCACTATTCTTTCATTTCACATTGAGTGAAACGGGATACATCCTCAACTTTGGGAAAAGGTAACTTGGTATTGTTTATCTCATTTCCTACTCACCTCTACTCGAGTCATGTGATGGATAGGCAAGGCATTTCACCTTCGGTCTACAACAACAACGACGAGTTCGATGCCACGAACAACTCCAACGACGCCAAGATGCAAGCTCAAATGGAGGAGATTAAAGCCCTCATCAAGTCCTACAAGCGATCTTCCTCATCTTCGAGAAGACGCTCACATGCACATGCTTCCGAGCTACCATCTCTGGCAAGATCACATCGGCATCGACACCATCACCAACAAGAACGTGAAGGTCAAGAGCTCAACACCAACAACCGCTCAATGACTTCACCATCTCCCTTGGCATCTTCGCCAAGCGACTTCAAGGCATCTTCGCCTTCGGATATACGGCATCTTCGCCAACAAGCACCTCAAGACTATGCTCAAGAGAAGCTCCCCAAGCTCAAGTCCGTGACTTCCATGAGCTACTACGACCTCGACACCGACCATGAGATTCCTTTCTATGGGACTCTATAACCCGAGGAGTATCTCGAGTGGGACCGCTTGATGGACGACTACCTCAAGCTACATCAAGTTCCTCCCGAAGATCAAGTGAAGTGCGCCACAAGGAACTTCCACGACTACGCGTCCACATGGTGGCTTCACACACATTCGGCGAGCTATGACATGAGTTGGCCGAAGACGAAGAGAGCTTTGCGGCGAGAGTTCGTGCCTCCAACCTACACGGAACAACTTCTACACCAAGTGGAGAACACCATCCAAGGATCCAAGTCCATCGACGAGTACTTCAAGGAGATGAAGAAAGCCTTGCGACGAGCCAGCGTGGACGGCCCCATGTCAATGAAGTTCCACTTCATGATGGGATTGAACAACGACATCTCCAAGACCATCTTCCTCGAGAACTACAAGTCCCTCGACGACAACTACATTGGTGCCCTCAAGGCGGAACAAGAACTCATGAAGGCCAAGGCTTCTCCACCCCAAGCACACTTCTTGAAGACCAAACTTAAAGATGACGAGGATGAGGCTAGTACCACCAAGATGTCCAAGCCCGATGAGCTCCAAGACGATGCTCCCAAGTTCGACTTCACCGCCATCCTCTTTGTGGCATTAATGATGTTGAGTCCTCCACGACTCTTTTTCTAGATGGTGCGGCGACGAGTACGACTACGGAGACCTTCAAGGACCACGCTTTGGAGGCGAGCGACTTGGTGACGAGCAAGGATGATGCTTCCATCTTAGGAGGCGAGAGTGATGATGTGCCATCTTCGGCCTTCATCCACGGTGACAACGACGAGATGGTTGAGCATGGGATTTTCCCTTCGACCACGGCGACGTATGATGATTTGAGTGACTTTTGCCACCATATTGAGAGTGAGAGTGACTTCACCACTAGCCCCATATATGACGAGTTGCCCCAATTCCCATGTGAGGAGAGCCACCACCCCCACCACTTGAGTGAGATGAGTGACTCCACCATATGTGACATTGAGTGCACCTACCTTGAGGGAGTGAGTGAACCACCACATAGAGAGCGTGTGATAGTTCATAGGTCTCGTGAGGCCATTTGCATTTCTAACAACTTGACCTCTACCTCTATTCTGTCTTCTCATTTGGTGCTAGGTCCCATATATGATGACGCGCCGATTCGCAATGACTACGTCCTTCCTTTGGACAAGACGATGGCCATGGTGGAATATGATGCACCCCCCACATGGTTCCATCAAGATGAAGATGACCACCATTTGGTCTTTCCCACCTCACCTACACCACTTGAGTGGAATGAACAAGGTAACATAGGTGAAGGTGATGCTCTAGTCCCACTAGTGGACATTCTTGACATTGATTTCTTGCATGATGTTGATCCACCTAGTACCATGATTTATGCTAGTGCGACTTCCTCATGTGATGATTTCTTGCCCATTTACGATGAGTATGATGATTATCATGTGGAGTCTATTAGTTGTGATGCCATGCTACATAGGATTTCTTGTGATAATTCTTTAGGTGACATCATGTTTGACAATCCGCTTGACTTGTCATATGCTATGCATGAGATCAATCATATGTCATATTTCAATCTCTTCATAGTGACTATGCATATGCCATTAAGATAAACCCAATTTGCACTTATGGCATAGATGACAAGCCCGTGGTTATTGGTATTTGTTTTTCTTTTGATGATATTGATATGCTCCCTTTGCATCATTTATCTCATATGCCATGCCATGACCACCTAGCTTCGGATATGCATTGTTTTGGATGTTGTCCATTTTCTCCATATGATGTTTCCAATATTGCTCATGAGGAGACCCCCATAGTTTCGTCATGCATTTTAGGAGATTTTGATTCATCCCATCCATTGCATGATCCCAATACTTGCATGCACAATATGCTCCCCTGAATGAAAATCATATTGTTGTGCCATATATTTGTATGCTCAATTTGCATCCCCATCGTGTTATACATAACAACTATTCTTTCATGATGGACGACATGTTCTTGTACCATGCATCAAATTTCTTTGAGCGATGCTTATCTTGTGCTAACTCACACGTGCACATACACATCATGATGGATGATGTGTACATTTACCACACACACACAATTTCTTTCGATTGTGTCTTTATTGTGTAGGTACCCATGAACACTTGTCAACCTCACAATCCCATCAGTTGACAAAACGAGCTCTAGAGAGCAATGATGACTTTGGATCCCATGGGTTACCTTTCCCACCGCTCACTTCGCGCATTTCTTTTACATGGCCCTCACATGGTTATGGGTTGTTGTCCATTATATATCCTTTGCCCATCTTGCCATGTTGACTTTGCATGATATGCCCATTCCTATGCCTTTGCCATGCATTTGTGACCCATGCTTTGCATTACACATGATGATTGATTCTAGTACTTGTATGTGTATTTGCAAGCGTGGTGGAGATATTGTTTGTTATTGCCATGATTGCTTTGTGCCCCATGCCTATGATGATACTATGATCTTGATTTGTGTTCGTGCTTGCCATATGTCATGTACATTGCCTATGCCTATTCTTTGCTCACATGACATGATTGCCATGATTTCCTCTAGTGTGTTGCATCTTCGCTCCACTAGTTTGCACGACTTGATTACTATTGCTTGCCTTGTTGCATCACCAATGGTTCATACTTGCTCATTTCATTCGGTTGATGACAACCATCTACATGCTTTGCACATGATTGTTATTGCTTCTTGTCATATATCTCCATATGTTGCCTCTATCATGATAGATGATTTGACATGTATTGAGTACAACAACGCTTTTAGTCTTGCTAATGAGATTTCCCCCGTAGCATTCTCACATATGATTGGAGATTTTCACATATTCCTTGTGCAGCATGCTTGTCTTACCTCTTTGCACCATATACCTAGTGCCATGAATATTGCCATTGTTGCATCATATTATTCATGCACTTGTGTTTCTAATGGTTATGTGCAAAAGAAGAGAACCATCCTGATGGATGATGTGTTTATCTACCATGCGCATAAGTTCTTTGTTTTGTTGTGTGCATGTGTAGGATACTTGAACTTCGTGTCGACTTACACTTCACGTGAGTTGACCATTCGAGTTCTTGAGAGCGAAGCACCTTCGACCACGACGATTCTAAATCGCACTTGCTTGTGCTTCGGCATTGTGAAGGACGCACAAGGACATGCTTTCAAGGTTATATCCTTCTCTTTTGAGAACCTCTGAACCATGAGCATGGATATTGTGGATCATACTACTTGTCTTGCTTGTACCATGAGACTTATTGGTCATCTTGGACCATTTGATTGCGCACATGTTAGAGATCTTGCTTCGACTTGTCATTTTTGCCTTTCCTTGCCTCATGACATATATACCTTGTGGGTTGCATCCAAATCTTGGATTACTTGCTCCTATCACATGTTTGGTTGCAATAATGTCATTCCTTCACATATGCCATGTCTCATTGATTGCTACATGCTTGACTTGATTGCCTCGCACATGAGGAACAATTGCTCTTTCTATTGTGTTGAGTGCCACACAATATTCACCACACCCCATGCACGTTACGCTTGGATTGCCTTACACTTGAGCCATGTGTTTAGACATCTCATCTTATTTGGTGTTGTGAATGATTCATATGCCTACCATAGACCTGTCATTGAGCAATTTGTGAATGCTTGCTATGAACTTGAGGTAGATGCTTATTCTCTTGACACACATATTTGCATCTCTACCTCCCATTTACATGCTTGTCCCCATGATATCTTTGCTTGTGATCAGATATGCTTACATGCCATGTCACAATCCTTTGTCAAACCATATGCTTTGCATGATGACGACACTTGTTTGGTGAATCACCTCTTGAATGCTTGGTTTTGCACTAACGCTAACCACATTTGTTTTTCCAAGTGTTTGTTGTCCTTACTCCTTTTGAAGGAATCACAAGACGGTGTGACATTGGAGAGTGCCCATTTCGGGCTTCAAGGTGACAAGTACTTGGTGAACGTCCACTTCTACATGGCGAAGCCATCTCTTTCCCATGGTGATTTGGTTTTCGATCCGAGGTCGGATCTTTCCCAAAGGAGGGGAGATGATGCGGAGCATCCTATGGACATCACCATGTCAAGAGTTCGTTTGGCAAGTGACACGTGCGACATCTACTTCACATACGCAAAGGTGAATCATCTCCTTTACACGTACTCACTTGAAACCTTCGAGGATGGTATACTACTTGACACTCCACTCGTGTGCATGCATAGGTATTGCCGGAACACTAAGGATGACTAGGAGGAGTGCAAGCGCCAAGGAACAACTACACCATCCGCAAGGGAATCCTGGAAGCGACGACGGAAGAAGATGGAGCTGCTAAAGCTACAACGGCCGGACATCCGGGCTAGAGGCTGGACATCCGGCGCCTGTGCAGCCACCAAGGAGCTGCACCAACAGACGGCCAACAGCATCAGCAGCCAGACATTCGGCGCCAGCCCCGGACATCCAGCGCCTCGCAAAATCTCGGACATCCGGCACCACCCCGGAAATCTGGCATCGATGACAGAACGCACCAGAAGTTTGGCCACTTCAGTCCGGACATCCGGCCCGAGCCCCGGACATCCGGCACCTTCTGAAGCCCCGGACATCCGGCCCCCAGCCCGGACATCCGGCACCTGCGCGTGCACAGCCGGGCCAGAGGCCCATATATCCCCTCCTCACTTACCCCTTCGTGGACTAGCCTATATATAATCCATCCCCTTCCTCTAGTTAGGGTTAGCAAAGTAGTAGCTCATAAGAGATAGAGCTTTGCTCATCCATATCGGATCTACTCCACGAGAGAGACCGCGGCCCCTCTACGGAGAAGATCCACCTTGGAGTCAAGACCCATCACGGGAAGATCCCCTCGTGGATTCAAGACCTCCTCATGGAGATGAACTTTACCTTGTATCTTTCCCTTTGTTGTTCATGTACCTTGTGGATCTTATGTGTTTGATTGTCTAGTGGATGTGTGATTGGACTTGTTCTTGAGTGTTTCCCCTTGTGATTTCTCTTCGTTCTTCGAGGGAACCCACTCAAATCGTGAAAGATCGGCCTACACCGGGTTAGCCCCGTATCATATGATATCATGAGCCATATTGATCACGTATTTGGAGTCCCTCCCACCGTTTTCTAGCCTTCTTTTGCTTGATTTCGTCCTAAATTCGAAAATCCCCACCAAAAATAGCCCCCAATTTTTTTGTGATTTGTTAGTTTGATGATCTTTTGTTAATTTTGATCCGTGGATTTGCTTGGTTTCAAGTGGATCTAGCTTTCCCCCATCTTTTCCTGCCTTTCCATCCACAAAATCTCTCCAATTTTGCCCTTGAAATCATCCATTTCCGCCCTCAATTCGAAAATTTCCGCCCCAAACGAGATCTGGAATCGTCGGGCCGGACATCCGGGCCCCAAGCCGGACATCCGGCTCCTGGAGCGCATTTTCGCGCACGGTTCTGGACATCAGGTCCCGGATATCCGGCCGCGACCCCGGATGTCCAACCCCTGGAGCATCAGCCTCCCGTGTTTCACCGTTTTGCCCATAACTTTCACATCTGGAGTCCGATTTTCACGTTCTTTAGCTCGTTGAGTAGCTATTGACATCCCCCATCCATCTAGATAGGTTACATAACCATTTGACTTCATCAAATATTTGGCACTTTGGCATCTTTGCCTAGGGCTTCCACCATATCATCCGCATAACCACCACCGACTTCCGCAACCTAACCAATTTTGTTCCTTATAGCATTTGTGGTTGTTTGAGTTGTGATTCGAGTCTCCTAAGGTGTTTCGGCTACTTAGGGACGATTGCTTCTTCATCAACCACCACCATAACTTCGCATAGGCTTGCCCACCATACACGTCCGCCATCCCAACTTAACCCAATTTTGTTTATGTTGTGAGTTGTGTCTCCTAAGGTGTTTCGGCTACTTAGGGACCGTGCTTCCAACTCCGACACCGTGTATAGTCACCCTCGACTTCCGCATTGCGTCTCAAAACCCATCATTGCATTTTCGCAATCCCATTGAGCTTCCGCAAAACCACCACCGCATTCCCGCTACCACCATTTGAATTTTGCCCTTGAGATTTTGAGTTGTGGTTTTCCGTTTCCTAAGGTGTTTCGGCTAATTAGAAACGGGTTCACATCGACAACACCGCCTCTCATCATCGACACGGACGGTAACCTCGACGACATCATTCTACATTCTCCCTTACCATTACATTGTTAACCCCTAGCCCATTTTGCGTCACTTGCCTATCGAGACTAGCCATTTGAGTATTGCCAACAACGTTACTTGTGCAGATTAGTGACCATCGATACACCTTCCATTGCATACATACCATATCATATTGGTCTCATCTTGGTATCACATCATCCATTGTGTCACAAGATTGTTTCCGCATATACACAATTGCTATCTTGGTTTGTGCATTGTGTAAAAGTGGCCATATCAAAAAAAGAATAAGCTTTTAAGCAAAGAAAAAGAGCAAAGAGCTTGTAAGCAAGTGCCATAGCATCATAGTGCATTACAATATGTCATACTTGATCATCTTGGATCATCTTGAGAGAAACACGGGGAACCATACATACATAGCATACTTGGGATAGAAAGTTTATCCATTTTGCATCTTATAGGTTGTGCACAAGTGTCGTATCCGCCTATTGAGCAATCGTGCTAGCATCTCTCTAGAGTTGTGGAACATGAGCGTTTTCCATGGACTCCACATTTTGTGCTCATTCCTTGGTTGCACAGCCCCATTTATCTATCCGTGTGTGCATTTCCGTGTGCCATTCTTTGCTATTGGTCTACTTGTTTCACTTGCGAATTTGTGAATCTCTTTCAACATTATTGACTCTTGCTAACATTTTGCATTAAATTTTTGTGCCACTATCCTCACCGAGCTACTCCATAAGCTTTACTTGATAGGTGTGAGTGAACAAGTCGGTACCAATTCCACTATTCTTTCATTTCACATTGAGTGAAACGGGATACATCCTCAACTTTGGGAAAAGGTAACTTGGTATTGTTTATCTCATTTCCTACTCACCTCTACTCGAGTCATGTGATGGATAGGCAAGGCATTTCACCTTCGGTCTACAACAACAACGACGAGTTCGATGCCACGAACAACTCCAACGACGCCAAGATGCAAGCTCAAATGGAGGAGATTAAAGCCCTCATCAAGTCCTACAAGCGATCTTCCTCATCTTCGAGAAGACGCTCACATGCACATGCTTCCGAGCTACCATCTCCGGCAAGATCACATCGGCATCGACACCATCACCAACAAGAACGTGAAGGTCAAGAGCTCAACACCAACAACCGCTCAATGACTTCACCATCTCCCTTGGCATCTTCGCCAAGCGACTTCAAGGCATCTTCGCCTTCGGATATACGGCATCTTTGCCAACAAGCAACTCAAGACTACGCTCAAGAGAAGCTCCCCAAGCTCAAGTCCGCGACTTCCACGAGCTACTACGACCTCGACACCGACCATGAGATTCCTTTCTATGGGACTCTATAGCCTGAGGAGTATCTCGAGTGGGAGCGCTTGATGGACGACTACCTCAAGCTACATCAAGTTCCTCCCGAAGATCAAGTGAAGTGCGCCACAAGGAACTTCCACGACTACGTGTCCACATGGTGGCTTCACACACATTCGGCGAGCTATGACATGAGTTGGCCGAAGACGAAGAGAGCTTTGCGGCGAGAGTTTGTGCCTCCAACCTACACGGAACAACTTCTACGCCAAGTGGAGAACACCATCCAAGGATCCAAGTCCATCGACGAGTACTTCAAGTAGACGAAGAAAGCCTTGCGACGAGCCGGCGTGGAGGGCCCCATGTCAATGAAGTTCCACTTCATGATGGGATTGAACAATGACATCTCCAAGACCATCTTCCTCGAGAACTACAAGTCCCTCGACGACAACTACATTGGTGCTCTCAAGGAGGAACACGAACTCATGAAGGCCAAGGCTTCTCCACCCCAAGCACACTTCTCGAAGACCAAACTCAAAGACGACGAGCATAAGGCTAGTACCACCATGATGTCCAAGCCCGATGAGCTCCAAGACGATGCTCCCAAGTTCGACTTCACCGCCATCCCTCTTTGTGGCATTGATGATGTTGAGTCCTCCACGACTCTTTTTCAAGATGGTGCGGCAACGAGTACGACTACGGAGACCTTCAAGGACCACGCTTTGGAGGCGAGCGACTTGGTGACGAGCAAGGATGATGCTTCCATCTTAGGAGGCGAGAGTGATGATGTGCCATCTTCGGCCTTCATCCACGGTGACAACGACGAGATGGTTGAGCATGGGATTTTCCCTTCGACCAAGGCAACGTATGATGATTTGAGTGACTTTTGCCACCATATTGAGAGTGAGAGTGACTTCACCACTAGCCCCATATATGACGAGTTGCCCCAATTCCCATGTGAGGAGAGCCACCACCCCCACCACTTGAGTGAGATGAGTGACTCCACCATATATGACATTGAGTGCACCTACCTTGAGGGAGTGAGTGAACCACCACATAGAGAGTGTGTGATAGTTGATAGGTCTCGTGAGGCCATTTGCATTTCTAACAACTTGACCTCTACCTCTATTGTGTCTTCTCATTTGGTGCTAGGTCCCACATATGATGACGCGCCGATTCGCAATGACTACATCCTTCCTTTGGACAAGACGATGGCCATGGTGGAATATGATGCACCCCCCACATGGTTCCATCAAGATAAAGATGACCACCATTTGGTCTTTCCCACCTCACCTACACCACTTGAGTGGAATGAACAAGGTAACATAGGTGAAGGTGATGCTCTAGTCCCACTAGTGGACATTCTTGACATTGATTTCTTGCATGATGTTGATCCACCTAGTACCATGATTTATGCTAGTGCGACTTCCTCATGTGATGATTTCTTGCCCATTTACGATGAGTATGACGATTCTCATGTGGGGTCTATTAGTTGTGATGCCATGCTACATATGATTTCTTGTGATAATTCTTTAGGTCACATCATGTTTGACAATCCGCTTGACTTGTCATATGCTATGCATGAGATCAATCATATGTCATATTTTCAATCTCTTCATAGTGACTATGCATATGCCATTAAGATGAACCCAATTTGCACTTATGGCATAGATGACAAGCCCGTGGTTATTGGTATTTGTTTTTCTTGTGATGATATTGATATGCTCCCTTTGCATCATTTATCTCATATGCCATGCCATGACCACCTAGCTTCATATATGCATTGTTTTGGATGTTGTCCATTTTCTCCATATGATGTTTCCAATATTGCTCATGAGGAGACCCCCATAGTTTGCTCATACATTTTAGGAGATTTTGATTCATCCCATCCATTGCATGATCCAATACTTGCATGCACAATATGCTCCCCTGAATGAAAATCATATTGATGTGCCATATATTTGTATGCTCAATTTGCATCCCCATCGTGTTATACATAACAACTATTCTTTCATGATGGACGACATGTTCTTGTACCATGCATCAAATTTCTTTGAGCGATGCTTATCTTGTGCTAACTCACACGTGCACATACACATCATGATGGATGATGTGTACATTTACCACACACACAATTTCTTTCTATTGTGTCTTTATTGTGTATGTACCCATGAACACTTGTCAACCTCACAATCCCATGAGTTGACAAAACAAGCTCTAGAGAGCAATGATGACTCTGGTGAAGGAAATATGCCCTAGAGGCAATAATTAAGTATTATATATTTCCTTATATCATGATAAATGTTTATTGTTCATGCTAGAATTGTATTAACTGGAAACATAATACATGTGTGAATACATAGACAAACAGAGTGTCACTAGTATGCCTCTACTTGACTAGCTCGTTAATCAAAGATGGTTATGTCTCCTAGCCATAGACATGAGTTGTCATTTGATTAATGGGATCACCTCATTAGGAGAATGACGTGATTGACTTGACCCATTCCGTTAGCTTAGCACTCGATCATTTAGTATGTTGCTATTGCTTTCTTCATGACTTATACATGTTCCTATGACTATGAGATTATGCAACTCCCGTTTACCGGAGGAACACTTTGTGTGCTACCAAACGTCACAACGTAAATGGGTGATTATAAAGGTGCTCTACAGGTGTCTCCAAAGGTACTTGTTGGGTTGGCGTATTTCGAGATTAGGATTTGTCACTCCGATTGTCGGAGAGGTATCTCTGGGCCCACTCGGTAATGCACATCACTATAAGCCTTGCAAGCATTGTAACTAATGAGTTAGTTGCGGGATGATGTATTACGGAACGAGTAAAGAGACTTGCCGGTAACAAGATTGAACTAGGTATCGAGATACCGACGATCGAATCTCGGGCAAGTAACATACCGATGACAAAGGGAACAACGTATGTTGTTATGCGGTCTGACCGATAAAGATCTTCCTAGAATATGTGGGAGACAATATGGGCATCCAGGTCCCGCTATTGGTTATTGACCTGAGAGGTGTCTCGGTCATGTCTACATAGTTCTCGAACCCGAAGGGTCCGCACGCTTAAAGTTACGATGACAGTTATATTATGAGTTTATATGTTTTGATGTACCGAAGATTGTTCGGAGTCCCGGATGTGATCACGGACATGACGAGGAGTTTCGAAATGGTCGAGACATAAAGATTGATATATTGGACGACTATATTCGGACACCGGAAGTGTTCCGGAGAAGTTTCGGATTAAACCGGAGTGCCGGAGGGTTACCGGAACCCCCCGGGGAAGTATTGGGCCTTAGTGGGCCTTGAGGGGAGAGAGAGGGCAGCAACCAGGAGGTGGTGCGCCCCCTCCCAGGAGGAATCCTAGTTGGACTAGGAGAGGGGGGCGTAGCCCCCTTTCCCTCTCCCTCTCCCTCTCTTTCCTTCCCCCCTCTTTTCCTAGTAGGACTAGGAAAGGGGAGTCCTACTCCTACTAGGAGGAGGACTCCCCCCTCTCTCCTTGGCGCGCCTAGGACAGCCGGCCTCCCCCTTGCTCCTTTATATATGGGGGCAGGGGGCACCTCTAAACACACTTGATATACGATATTTTAGCCGTGTGCGGTGCCCCCCTCCACCATATTACACCTCGATAATACCGTTGCGGAGCTTAGGCGAAGCCCTGCGTTGGTGGAACATCATCATCGTCACCACGCCGTCGTGCTGACGAAACTCTCCCTCAACACTCGGCTGGATCGGAGTTCGAGGGACGTCATTGAGCTGAACGTGTGTAGAACTCGGAGGTGCCGTACGTTCGGTACTTGGTCGGTCGGATCGTGAAGACGTACGACTACATCAACCGCGTTGTGATAACGCTTCCGCTGTCGGTCTACGAGGGTACGTGGACAACACTCTCCCCTCTCGTTGCTATGCATCACCATGATCTTGCGTGTGCGTAGGAATTTTTTTGAAATTACTACGTTCCCCAACAGTGGCATCCGAGCCTGGTTTTATGCGTTGATGCTATGCACGAGAAGAACACAAGTGAGTTGTGGGCGATATAAGTCATACTGCTTACCAGCATGTCATACTTTGGTTCAGCGGTATTGTGAGATGAAGCGGCCCGGACCGACATTACACGTACGCTTACGGGAGACTGGTTTCACCGTTGCGAGCACTCGTTGCTTAATGGTGACCGACGGGTGTCTGTCTCTCTCACTTTAGTTGAACCGAGTGTGGCTACGCCCGGTCCTTGCGAAGGTTAAAACAGCACCAACTTGACAAACTATCGTTGTGGTTTTGATGCGTAGGTAAGAACGGTTCTTGCTAAGCCCGTAGCAGCCACGTAAAACATGCAACAACAAAGTAGAGGACGTCTAACTTGTTTTTGCAGGGCATGTTGTGATGTGATATGGTCAAGACATGATGTGATATAATTTGTTGTATGAGATGATCATGTTTTGTAACCGAGTTATCGGCAACTAGCAGGAGCCATATGGTTGTCACTTTATTGTATGAAATGCAATCGCCATGTAATAGTTTTACTTTATCACTAAGCGGTAGCGATAGTCGTAAAAGCAATTATTTGGCGAGACGACAACGATACTACGATGGAGATCAAGGTGTCGTGCCGGTGACGATGGTGATCATGACGGTGCTTCGGAGATGGAGATCACAAGCACGGTGCTTCGGAGATGGAGATCACAAGCACAAGATGATGATGGCCATATCATATCACTTATATTGATTGCATGTGATGTTAATCCTTTATGCATTTTATCTTGCTTTGATTGACGGTAGCATTATAAGATGATCTCTCACTAAAATTTCAAGATAAAAGTGTTCTCCCTGAGTATGCACCGTTGCGAAAGTTCTTCGTGCTGAGACACCACGTGTTAATCGGGTGTGATAGGCTCTACGTTCAAATACAACGGGTGCAAAACAGTTGCACACGCGGAATACTCAGGTTAAACTTGACGAGCCTAGCATATACAGATATGGCCTCGGAACACAGAGACCGAAAGGTCGAGCGTGAATCATATAGTAGATATGATCAACATAGTGATGTTCACCATTGAAACTACTCCATCTCACGTGTTAATCGGACATGGTTTAGTTGATTTGGATCACGTAATCACTTAGATGATTAGAGGGATGTCTATCTAAGTGGGAGTTCTTAAGTAATATGATTAATTGAACTTGAATTTATCATGAACTTAGTCATGATAGTATTTTGCAAATTATGTTATAGATCAATGGCTCGCGTTGTTGCTTCCCTGTGTTTATTTTTGATATGTTCCTAGAGAAAAAGTATGTTGAAAGATGTTAGTAGCAAAGATGCGGATTGGATCCGTGATCTGAGGATTATCCTCATTGCTGCACAGAAAAATTATGTCCTTGATGCACCGCTAGGTGACAGACCTATTGCAGGAGCAGATGCAGACGTGATGAACGTTTGGCTAGCTCAATATGATGACTACTTGATAGTTTAGTGCTTAACAGCTTAGAATCGGGACTTCAAAGACGTTTTGAACGTCATGGACCATATGAGATGTTCCAGGAGTTGAAGTTAATATTTCAAGCAAATACCCGAGTTGAGAGATATGAAGTCTCCAACAAGTTCTATAGCTAAAAGATGGAGGAGAATCGCTCAACTAGTGAGCATGTGCTCAGATTGTCTGGGTACTACAATCGCTTGAATCAAGTGGGAGTTAATCTTCCAGATGAAATAGTGATTGACAGAATTCTCTAGTCACCATCACCAAGTTAGTAGAACTTTGTGATGAACTATAGTATGCAAGGGATGACGAAAGTAATTCCCGAGCTCTTCGCGATGCTGAAATCGACGAAGGTAGAAATCAAGAAAGAGCATCAAGTGTTGATGGTTAACATGACCACTAGTTTCAAGAAAAGGGCAAAGGGATAGAAGGGGAACTTCAAAAAGAACGGCAAGCAAGTTGCTACTCAAGTGAAGAAGCCCAAGTCTGTACCTAAGCCTGAGACTAAGTGCTTCTACTGCAAAGGGACTGGTCACTGGAAGCGGAACTGCCCCAAGTATTTGGTGGATAAGAAGGATGGCAAAGTGAACAAAGGTATATTGGATATACATGTTATTGATATGTACTTTACTAGTGTTTATAGCAACCCCTCGGTATTTGATACTGGTTTAGTTGCTAAAGTAGTAACTCGAAACGGGAGTTCCAGAATAAACAAAGACTAGTAAAAAGGCGAGGTGACGATGTGTGTTGGAAGTAGTTCCAAGATTGATATGATCATCATCGCACACTCCCTGTACTTTCGGGATTAGTGTTGAAACTAAATAAGTGTTATTTAGTGTTTGCGTTGAGCATGAATATGATTTGATCATGTTTATTGCAATACGGTTATTCATTTAAGTTAGAGAACAATTGTTGTTCTGTTTACATGAATAAAAACCTTTTATGGTCATACACACCAACAAAAATGGTTTGTTGGATCTCGATCGTAGTGATACACATATTCATAATATTGAAGCCAAAAGATGCAAAGTTAATAATGATAGTGCAACTTATTTGTGGCACTGCTGTTTATGTCATATTGGTGTAAAAGCGCATGAAGAAACTCCATACTGATGGGATTTTGGAATCAATTGATTATGAATCACTTGATGCTTGCGAACCATGCCTCATGGGCAAGATGACTAAAACGCCGTTCTCCGGAACTATGGAGAGAGCAACAGATTTGTTGGAAGTCATACATACAGATGTATGTGGTCCAATGAATATTGAGGCTCGTGGCGGATATCGTTATTTTCTCACCTTCACAGATGATTTGAGAAGATATGGGTATATTTACTTAATGAAACATAAGTCTGAAACATTTGAAAAGTTCATATAATTTCAGAGTGAAGTGGAAAATCATCGTAACAAGAAAATAAAGTTTCTACGGTCTGATCATAGAGAAGAGTATTTGAGTTACGAGTTTGGCCTTCAGTTAAAACAATGTGAAATAGTTTCACTACTCACGCCACCTGGAACACCACGGTATAATGGTGTGTCCGAACGTCGTAATCGTACTTTATTAGATATGGTGCGATATATGATGTATCTTACCGATCTACCAATATCGTTTTGGGGTTATGCATTAGAGACAGCTGCATTCACGTTAAATAGGGCACCATCAAAATCCGTTGAGACGACGCCTTATGAACTGAGGTTTAGCAAGAAACCAAAGTTGTCGTTTGTTAAAATTTTGGGGTTGCGATGCTTATGTGAAAAAGTTTCATCCTGATAAGCTCAAACCCAAATCGGAGAAATGTGTCTTCATAGGATACCCAAGGAGACAGTTGGGTACACCTTCTATCACAGATCCGAAGGCAAGACATTCGTTGCTAAAAATGGATCCTTTCTAGAGAAGGAGTTTCTCTCGAAAGAAGTGAGTGGGAGGAAAGTAGAACTTGATGAGGTAACTGTACCTGCTCCCTTATTGGAAAGTAGTTCATCACAGAAATCTGTTCCTGTGACTCCTACACCAATTAGTGAGGAAGTTAATGATGATGATCATGTAACTTCAGATCAAGTTACTACCAAACCTCGTAGGTAAACCAGAGTGAGATCCACACCAGAGTGGTACGGTAATCCTGTTCTGGAGGTCATGTTATTTGACCATGACGAACCTACGAACTATGAGGAAGCGATGATGAGCCCAGATTCCGGGAAATGGCTTGAGGCCATGAAATCTGAGATGAGATCCATGTATGAAGAACAAAGTATGGACTTTGGTTGACTTGCCCGATGATCGGCGAGCCATTGAGATTAAATGGATCTTCAAGAGGAAGACAGACGCTGATAGTAGTGTTACTATCTACAAAGCCAGAATTGTCGCAAAAGGTTTTCGATAAGTTCAAGGTGTTGACTACGATGAGAGAGTTTCTCACTCGTATCTATGCTTAAAGTCTGTCTGAATCATGTTAGCAATTGCCGCATTTTATGAAATCTGGCAAATGGATAAACAAAACTACATTCCTTAATGGATTTATTAAAGAAGAGTTGTATATGATGCAACCAGAAGGTTTTGTCAATCCTAAAGGTGCTAACAAAATATGCAAGCTCCAGCGATCCATCTATGGACTGGTGCAAGCATCTCGGAGATGGAATATACGCTTTGATAAGTTGATCAAAGGATATAGTTTTATACAGACTTGCGGTGAAGCCTGTATTTACAAGAAAGTGAGTGGTAGCACTACAGCATTTCTGATAAGTATATGTGAATGACATATTGTTGATCAGAAATAATGTAAGATTATTCTACAAAGCATAAAGGAGTTTTTGAAAGGAGTTTTTCAAAGAAAGACCTCGGTGAAGCTGCTTACATATTGAGCATCAAGATCTATAGAGATAGATGAAGACGCTTGATAAGTTTTTCAATGAGTACATACCTTAACAAGATTTTGAAGTAGTTCAAAATAGAACAGTCAAAGAAAGAGTTCTTGCCTGTGTTACAAGGTGTGAAATTGAGTAAAGACTCAAAGCCCGACCACGGCAAAAGATAAAAAGAGAATGAAAGTCATTCCCTATGCCTTGGCCATAGGTTCTATAAAGTATGCCATGCTGTGTACCAGATCTATTGTATACCCTACACTGATTTTGGCAAGGGAGTACAATAGTGATCTAGGAGTAGATCACTGGACAGCGGTCAAAATTATCCTTAGTGGAATAAGGATATGTTTCTCGATTATGGAAGTGACAAAAGGTTCGTCGTAAAGGATTGCGTCGATGCAAGTTTTGACATTAAATCTAGATGACTCTAAATCTCGGTCTAGATACATATTGAAAGTGGGAGCAATTAGCTAAGAGTAGCTCCATGCAGAGCATTGTAGACATAGAAATTTGCAAAATACTTACGGATCTGAATGTGACAGACCAGTTGACTAAAATTATCTCACAATCAAAACATGATCACACCTTAGTACTCTTTGGGTGTTAATCACATAGAGATGTGAACTAGATTATTGACTCTAGTAAACCCTTTGAGTGTTGGTCACATAGAGATGTGAACTATGGGTGTTAATCACATGGTGATGTGAATTATTGATGTTAAATCACATGGCGATGTGAACTAGATTATTGACTCTAGTGCAAGTGGGAGACTGAAGGAAATATGCCCTAGAGGCAATAATAAAGTTATATATTTCCTTATATCATGATAAATGTTTATTGTTCATGCTAGAATTGTATTAACCGGAAACATAATACATGTGTGAATACATAGACAAACAGAGTGTCACTAGTATGCCTCTACTTGACTAGCTCATTAATCAAAGATGGTTATGTTTCCTAGCCATAGACATGAGTTGTCATTTGATTAACGAGATCACCTCATTAGGAGAATGACGTGATTGACTTGACCCATTCCGTTAGCTTATCACTCGATCGTTTAGTATGTTGCTATTGCTTTCTTCATGACTTATACATGTTCGTATGACTATGAGATTATGCAACTCCCGTTTACCGGAGGAACACTTTGTGTGCTACCAAACGTCACAACGTAAATGGGTGATTATAAAGGTGCTCTACAGGTGTCTCCAAAGGTACTTGTTGGGTTGGCGTATTTCGAGATTAGGATTTGTCACTCCGATTGTCGGAGAGGTATCTCTGGGCCCACTCGGTAATGCACATCACTATAAGCCTTGCAAGCATTGTAACTAATGAGTAAGTTGCGGGATGATGTATTACGGAACGAGTAAAGAGACTTGCCGGTAACGAGATTGAACTAGGTATCGAGATACCGACGATCGAATCTCGGGCAAGTAACATACCGATGACAAAGGGAACAACGTATATTGTTATGCGGTCTGACCGATAAAGATCTTCGTAGAATATGTGGGAGCCAATATGGGCATCCAGGTCCCAATATGGGCTTCCCTCTCTGAAGGGCCTATCCTTTATTTTTATGTACTTACTTTTATGCAAAGAGTCAAAGTTTTCCTTCTATTCCTTTTATTTTTCTCCTTTGGAAAGCATCACGTGGTGAGGAAAGATATAGGCACATCTGTCCAGTTGAATATAGATAGCATGAATTATTATTGTTCACATCACCCTGGAGGTGAGTATGTTGGGAGGCGAAACTATAAGCCCCTATCTTTGTATGTGTCTGGTTGAAACATTTTGCTCATGGGTACGAGGTGAGTGTTAGCAATCATAGAAGACTATATGATGGTTGAGTATGTGGACTTGCCTAAAGGCTCTGACACATGACCCTTCCTGAAAAGATGATGAATTGCAGTTGCAAAGTTGACTGAGAACATAGTTTGTTGGTTTCTAATAGAGTTTTTGCTTTATACTTCGATTGTGTGATGAATTATTACTTATTCATGAGAAGTATATGATAAATGTTCTATGTTTAAAGTCCTATGTTCAATTTCGTTGTTGTTATAATAATCAACATGATGCTTCTATGTCCGTATTTTGTTTTTATCGACACCTCTCTCCCAAACATGTGGACATGTTTTTTGATTTCGATTTTCGCTTGAGGACAAGCGAGGTCTAAGCTTGGGGGAGTTGATACGTCCATTTTGCATCATGTTTTCTTACTGTTATTTATAATGTTTTTATCCATAATAATGCTTTTTGGAGTAATTATAATGCCTTTTCTCCCATAATTTGCAAGGAACACACCAAGAGGGAGAATTCCGGCAGATGGAAATCTGGACATGGAAAAGCTATGTCAGGCCACCTATTCTGCATAACTCCAAATAAGCTGAAACTTCACGGAGATTTTTTATGGATTATTTAAGAAATACTGGAGCCATTAAACAGCAGAGGGGGGCAACCAAGTAACCCACCTGGGCGCGCCAGGCCCCCCAGGCGCGCCCTGGTGGGTTGTGGCCTCCTCGGCCCACCTCCGGTGCCCATCTTCTGGTATATAAGTGGTTATGACCTAGAAAAAATAAGGGGGAGACTTTCGGGGTGAAGCGCTGCCGCCTCGAGGCGGAACTTGGGCAGGAGCACTTTTGCCCTCCGGCGGAGCGATTCTGCCGGGGGAACTTCCCTCCTGGAGGGGGAAATCATCATCATCATCACCAAAAACTCTCCCATCTTGGGGAGGGCAATCTCCATCAACATCTTCAACAACACCATCTCATCTCAAACCCTAGTTCATCTCTTGTGTTCAATCTTGTTACCGGAACTATAGGTTGGTGCTTGCGGGTGAGTAGTAGTGTTGATTACATCTTGTAGTTGATTACTATATGATCCATTTGGTGGAAGATTATGTGTTCAGATCCATTATGCTATTTAATACTCCTCTGATCATGAACATGTTTATCATTTGTGACTAGTTACTTTTGTTCTTGAGGTCACGGGAGAAATCATGTTGCAAGTAATCATGTGAACTTGAGATGTGTTTGATATTTTGATAGTATGTATGTTGTTATTCCCTTAGTGGTGTCATGTGAACGTCGACTACATGAAACTTCACCTTATTTGGGCCTAAGGGAATGCATTGTGGAGTAGCAATTAGATGGTGGGTTGCAAGAGTGACAGAAGCTTAAATTCCAGTTTATGCGCTATTTTGTAAGGGACCGATTGGACCCAAAAGTTTAATGCTATGGTTAGAATTCATTCTTAATACTTTTTTCGTAGTTGCGGATGCTTGCGGGAGGGTTAATCATAAGTAGGAGGTTTGTTCAAGTAAGAACATCACCTAAGCACCGGTCCACCCACATATCAAATTATCAAAGTAGCGAACACAAATCAAACCAACATGAGGAAAGTGACTAGATGAAATTCTTGTGTACCCTCAAGAACGTTTTGCTTATCATAAGAGACCGTTTTGGCCTGTCCTTTGCCTCAAAAGGATTGGGCTACCTTGCTGCACTTTTGTTACTACTACCGTTACTTGCTCATTACAAATTATCTTGCTATCATACTACTCCGCTACTTACAATTTCAGCACTTGCAGACATTACCTTACTGAAAACTACTTGTCATTTCGTTCTGTTCCTCGTTGGGTGCGACACTCTTACTTATCGAAAAGAGCTACAATTGATCCCCTATACTTGTGGGTCATTGGAGAGTCATGGCAGTAGATCGGTTTTGTCGGAACGCCGTTGGTCCACCCGAATGGGAGTGCGAGGCCATGGGTTCCGTGGTGTGGGTACAGTGCGCTACCTCTGCAGAGTGTTTATTAAATCTATCGATAGCCGCGTCCTCGGTCATGGGCATAAGTTCGTAGTAGGTCACACTATCGGGTCTCGGTCGAAAGGGAGGATAAACCTGAAATAACTAATGTGATAAATAATGTGCTATAAAGAATGTGTTGACTTGGACTATGAAATAGTCATGAGAAGTCACAATGATGTTCTGATACGATTATGAGATGAGATCTCGGTGAGTCATGATTTTTCCTAGAGAGGCAGTGGATAAGTAAGTGATTGATGAACAGTATGTCTTCACGGGAGGTAACTGGTAGTTTATTTTTAGCATAGTTCATGCATGTATCCATGTCTCGTAGATACATCTATGCCATGCCATGATATGATTGAGATGCTATGCTATGCCATGTTATGCTATTGCTATGTTAAGAATAAGTTTTGATATGCCATGTTATTGCTATGCTGATAGATGCTATGATGTTGTCCATGACTAGTTTGATCTATGTCTCTTGTTAATATCATGCCATGCTTAGTTTCTGTTATGAGGTAGGTTGTTGCATGCGCTTGGTCCTTGCTTTGACATCTGCCTGTTTGGATGCTATGTATTTGGTTGTCTTGCAAGTAAATTCAATGTACTGACCTGGCGTGTCATGCCAGTTTGTAGGTCGTGCCTGGATTGTTTGCTTGTTTGGTCGTGCTAGGCCGTAACCTTGCCAGTCCTGTGAGTTGTGGAGCCCAGCCAGAGTCGTCGAGCCGCCAAACCAAGACTTCCGCCACCATTTAGATAGCCTTAGAGCTACGCCACGCATTGTATTCATCAATGATGTACTGTTCTATGTCATGTAATTGATGAATATTTTTGTAGCTGGAATGCTATTTCATGGACCTGTCGTGCGTCAGCTGTTATCCTGGGCTGACGTGCGAAGGCCCCCTGCTCCATCCGGATCGGGGTGCCACACAGTGCGTCACGACTAGAAGCTTTGCAGGCGAAGACGGCCTTTCGTCAGGATAAGATGTACTATTGCCCCCCTTCTAAATTGGCCACTATGGTATCCGTTCCCGCCTAAGTTATGAGGGAAGAGGGCCAAGGCTACTATAAATATAGGCTAGTCTCCACCGTAGAGAAGGAGGGATCCATTCTCACCCTCTGAGCTGTCACGAGGCAGCTCATCCACTATACCAGTTCATCCTCATCCTCCTCGCGGGGCAATCCATGAGGCGATGAGCTTGAGGCTACATCTAGGATAGATCTTCACACACGCCCTAGAGTTTGAACCTTGTTTGGGTCCATGGAACCCCTATTCCGACAGGCGAAGGATAGCGAATAGATTGAGAAGCAACCAGCTAGAGAGCGACAACAATCATAATCATGCATTGTGAATAACTAACATTGAATACTAGCATGAGTAGGATATAAACACCATGAACATAAATAAAATGGAGGCTATGTTGGTTTTGAATCAACTACATGCGTGAACATGTGCCAAGTCAAACTATTTGAAACAGTCAGAGGAGGATACCATACTATCATACTACATCATAACCATTTTAATGCATGTTGGCACCCAAGATAAATCATTATCCACTCCTAGCTACTTAAGCATGACATGAGCAACTATAATCTCTAATCATCATAAACATGTTTACTCATAATATGTTGAATCATGGATATTGAATTAAACATATTTACAAAAAAAATTGAGTTCATATCCGCTTTTCCTTGCCACAATCACTTCATCAAATTATTGTCATTATTGCCTTTCACTTGCACAACCGAATGATATGAAAATAATAATGGTGCAAGAGTGTCGTGGACTAAGCGGGAATCTGCAGACATCTATTAGATACATAAAGCAGAGGTCAAACAAGTCATCACATTCATCCACATAGGTTAAAATATATTATCCATTGATTTACATTACAATGATTGAGATTAAAAGATCAAAAGGGTTACGTAGAAAAATATTATGTACAATTTTTTAACATCCGACAATTAAAAAGCATAAACATCATGGATTAAAAAAAGCAACAAGTCCCTTCCAAGAATCCAATCAGACCTTTAAAAAATCGAAACGAGAGTACATGGAGAGACCGAATAGAATAGAACGTAAAAAGGAAGGGGTTTCCATCGTAAGTTAAGTAAGAGAGAGAAGAGATTCCATTGTGACTGTAGATAATACATACAGGGGACGGAAAGGTTAAAATTAACCCAGAAACATATATTATATATTAGGAAAAAATCAATTATAATTGGTGATATAGCAAATATATGTGACCCCTAAATCGTCTCGGCTCGGTCTTCGCTGCATCGAAGCGCACCGACGACATCTGAATCGGTGTTGGCGGCATCAACATCGCGGCAGAAGCTGGGACTGGGGGAAGAACCTCATCAACATTCTAGACAAGATGTCGCTGAGCCAACAGGAGCAACGAGGACCCCAATGATGTGGAGGAAGGCCATCATCTTCACTGAGAACTGCCAAATCTTCGACGAGGCCGATGAACCCCTCGTACCAGTGTGCCATATGTTGACATCGGCGCCATTACCTAACAGCTCCCAATGGACCGCACCTCTCTTTCGGTTCCTACAGCCTTAACGCCACTGTCAAACCTGTTAAACTAGCGTGCCGCTCAAAACCACCAAGATCGTGTCCTGCAAACACCGCGCCTTCATCGAAACAGAGAAGCTCCTGCCACAGCACCGCTGTCTCCGATGGGATTGCGGGTTCCACCGAATCGGACAACAATTGCTTCCACAAACACAAAAACGAATACCACAAGCACGACAGGACGAGAGCAACATCATGACAATAGAGAAAGGTGAACAAGAGGATTGGAGTAACCACGCTTGCAGGAGGCAACGGGTGAGTGAGGGGCCATCCATCATGCAGCTGTTGCATAGCGAACTGCCTGCCACGGCCGGCGATGAACCGCAGTAGTGCCAGTGGATGCACCGGTGCATGGTGGAGCTGGAGGAGCAGTAGGTGGCATACAAAACCACGAGTAGCCGAGTACCAGCTGCAGCGGCTCGGCTGAAGTCGGAGCAGTTCTGGGCCAGCAAGGATCATGCGCACCGAGATGGAAAGCATTGGCCGCGACGACGACATGTGCAGTGCCACCATCTTCGATGACATCACAGGAGCACTTCTGGAGCATTACAAGGAGCAACGAAGCCATTGTGTAGTAAATTGTAGCACACGCGACGTGATTAATTCTCTACGAGTCAGGTTCCATTGGTCTTTCATTCTACATATTTAGTGCAAACATGCCAAAAAGGTGGACGAGCTCCCACGTACACCGTAACAATAATATATTTCAAATGTCAAAACTATTGGAAAACTTTAGTCCCGTTTTGCTTCTGTGTGCGTGTAAATTTCCATGGAAATTGGGAAGATTTGTGCAACATTTTTAAATAAGTTTTCATGATTACAAACCAATATATTAAAAATCATCATAAATATATGCACTTTCAAACAAGCCATTTGGTACTATCAATCTATTTTTGTGAATTTATATAAGGACATTTTACTTCCCTAGATAGCTTCCAAATGTAGGGACTCATAATCGAGTAATAAAGCTATATGTTTGCCACAGGCTGAACAATTTGGACGTGATAGTAGGAGAGCAACCACACAAGAAACATGATGAAAAACTTAATGTATAAGAAGGGGAGCATATCCAACAAAAGTATATAGTGATGATTCATGAATACCCAGTGGCACTCGGGCGATTCGAAGGTTCCCAAGAAACATAAATATAGATCACTAGACATACATACTCTGACATGTGTGCTATCGTCAATACTCACAACATGTCGTGACAAACTGGCAACACAAAATCATATAGTAAAAAGCCAAGAAGGCCTACGATGCTCGATACGGCGGATAAACATCATATTTAAACTACCACGCTTAGATCAAACATAGTGATTGCAAGTGCTTTGAATATATAACAAAACAAGAAATAGGGACATGAAATTATTTCTTTTGTAACATCAATGATATAATGGCAAACTCCATGTCGATCACTATTAGTCTATGTAACTCATAATCACACTTAAATGACACAGGAGTTGGGGTTTGATGAATCAAGCAAAATAAGTTCGTAAAATTGGGTCTGTTGAACTAATGAAGGTGAATATTTTTTTGTTAAACATAGTTAAAAGCAAGCGTCCAAGTCGATGACTACATTCATAGTGGGGATTGCAATGCAACATGCCACTTAAGGAGAATATCATAACTTCATGGCTAAAGAGGCTTGAAGGAGAGCAATGATGTGGAAAAGCATTGTACATTTATTTTTAAATAATTTTAACTACATACATTAATATCTATAAATATGCCCTCGCAAAAAATACTAGAATATATTTTTTAACTATCAAATTTAATTTAAAAGTTTGCAATTATGATAACATATTGTAAAACCCATTATCGTTGAACCAGTTTTAGTGGCACATAATAATTAAAATTGATGACTTACTATGTTGGATTGACCACACGAAAAAGAGAATACCCAGATGCTAACAAATGGTTGTCTAAAATGCATAAATGATATATAATAGAATTCTAGCAGTGCAAATGTGCGGTTTGACCCGCTAGTTTTATTCAAAGGAGAAGACGAGGTAATAATGGCTCTTTGTTAGATCAACAATAATGCATACGAGGGCCAGTCAATATTTTCATCGTGGTCTTCTCCTTACGGATTCAACAACAAGAAAAGAATTTCAGAGAAACACATCGAAATATTTTTGGAGTTTTTAGTTTTTTCTTGAAGAAAGCAAATTAACAAAGGAAAAGCAAAAACAAGAAAAACTATTTACACGGGAAATCTCCAAGCAGACAAAAGAAGAAACGAGAAATCTTTTTGGGATTTATCTATGTTTTTCAAATACACAAGAAGAAAGCAAAAATAAAACTAACATGGATCATACAATGAAAGAGGATGAACACCTACAACTGGAATGAAAATGTGTGAACATGAATGTAATGTCGGTGAGAAATACATACTCCCCCGAGCTTAGGCTTTTGCCTAGCTTGGTAATCACCATCCATAGTAGCCGTCTAGTCCAATATGGAAGTGCTGAGGTGGCGGCACTTGAGCGTCCCAATCTTGGGCCTCATTCTCTGCCGCTGCCAACGCATTCTGGTACACGGTGATGTCCGATGGCATAACGGTGTATCTGTTCCTGGCATGAGAGTCAAACAAAGCAGGTGTAGGCAACAGAATAATATCATGAGTATCCTCACTAAAAACCAAGTTATAACGAACGTGGAGAGGAGGCTCAGGGGCATCAATGAAATGGCGGTCAGAGCATAGACTGGTGATCTAAGTAAATTCTAGGCAACAAATAATCAAGGGGCGTATATTAACATGGAAGTGTCTCGCTAAGTGAGTAACATAAATACCATCGTGGATTTTACCCTTTGTCCTATTAGTGTGATGGCGGCGTGCAATGATAGCTCCAAGGCTATAAGTGTTGTCACTGAAAGTGCTCGGCGTAAGATGGCGAGGTCAGTGGCGCATAGCGTGCGACCTTGCTCCCTAGCAGTCAAACATTTCCCTACGAATAAAACAAAGTAGTGCACAACAGGGAATTGCAAACTAGTAGCCCGGGCTTTCGACACGCCCATTTTCCCTCCCATAGTTAAGCTGTGGAGGAAACCATCAAACTCCTTCGGTCAAGGCTCTCTTATTTCTTCATTAGAGGGAATCAAGCATATCTCACAAAAGGCAGCAAGTGGTATCTCATGATGTTCAGCATATAAATTAAAGCGCACCACGGGGGGTTCAAACCTATTCAAGAAATGGAAATTTTGCAAACAGGAATTTGTAAGGATGTGGTGCTGGTCACACTCATCTGCGAGGAAGTTGGTCAATACGACATTTGCAACAAATAGTGTGAACTCTTGGTAGAATCCGACTTTGTCCATGAAGGCATTGTGCGGCCACAAAATGATGTCAATAAAACTTCACAAGATTGTTAGCAACTACTACTATGAATGTCTAGAGGATATATCAAGCATTCAAACTACTTGGAACTAAAATAATTCAACACACAAACTCATTTTCAGTAGCACCAAGAGCAACTAATTATGCAAAATATAATCCACTAAAGCAAAAACTAATTGGATCAATTGAAGAGTCACATGACAAGTAGGAATCCCCCAAAATAGTTTCAGAAACGGAGCTCCGAGCAAAGAGATCGAAAATCTCAGGTTTGGGAGCAAGAACACGAGGGAGAGAGCTACCGTGAATTTTTTTCTAGAGGTAAGAGATGAACTGGCCTAAGGGATAAGTGAGGGGGTCCCTATGGGGCCCACAAGCCACATTGGCGCGCCCAGGAGGGTGGTCGCGCCAATGTGCCTCGTTGGCACCAGGGGCATCCCCCAAGGTTGTGTTCAGTGCCAAAAATTCTTAAATATTCCAAAAAAATTCATGTTAAAAGTTTACATCATTCTAAGCACTTTTATTTTTGGGCTATTTTTTATTACACAGATAATTCAGAAAATAGGATAATCATGGCATTTTATTGTATTTAACTAAAAATAACAGAGAACAAAAAGTAGGTACAAAAATTTGTGCATACTAAATTCATCGATCTCATGCCTCTCAAGAAGAATCCATTAATAAAGTTGATCAAGTCGTATTAACAAACTTTTTCCGAGTAAAATAAAATCGAAGAATTTTCATATAACACTAGGTTACCTCAATGGGGATATGCATCTCCCCAATAACAAGAGTCTTATATTTCTCTAGACAGTAGGGAGAGGGAGTTGAAAACTTCCAATAGTAACGATCGAAGCTTTTTCAGTAGCATTGGTACCATCCACGTGAAATTGTTTCTTTAGAAAGTGCACCGTATGCTCATTGCCATTAATATGAAAAGTGAAATTGCTTTCGTTGCAATCAATAACATCCCCTGCAGTATTCAAAAAGGGTCTACCAAGGATAATCGACATGTAGTTGTCCTTGTGTGTTAGTGTGAACGACCATCTACGGGGCGCCGAGGAGGCAGTGCCCGTGCCACCCACGCCATTGTTGTTGTCTTCGCCAGAGGGTCGTGGAAGGTGACCGCCTCCAGTACCTCCACCACCCGTTCCCATCGCAGTGGGCACAGCGACCGTGCCGCCAGCGCTAGTCGTGCCTACCACATCGTTTGAGTCGTCTACGGCGGTGGCGCCGCCTACACCGCCCGCAAAGGCATGGCAAGGAATCTTGGATGTGGAAGGCTTCATTGCCATGGAGCCCTTCTTCTTGGGTGCCATGGGTGATGAAAATGATGATGAAGCTCGATGAAATCACGCGCCGCCTGCTAATGAAGGTTCATGCCAGTGACTCCCATACCTGGGCGCCAAAGTTGTCCGTGTGAATGACCATCTATGGGGCCATATAGCCCCTTTTTGTTCGACAAGGGAAATGTACAGGATGCAAAGGGCAAGATCAACAGAGGGTGCAATGAACTTAACCTAGGTTCGGGCCACCTTTGAGGTGTAATACCATACTCCTGCTTTGGTGTAATGGATGTGTGGGTGCACAAGTACAAGGAGCGCTTTCCCCCGGCAAGGTGCAAGGAGAAGGCAGCTATGCGTGCAAGTGTGCATGGAGTTCCAGTGGGTTTGAACCCTTGTAAAGGTTGCCATGGACCTCCTTTTATAGCTCAAGGGGTAACCACAGTGGAAATTTTTTAATAACATGTTGGTTAGACTGTGAACAGTACTATCATACCTAACTCTGCCGAAGTAGGCCAAAAACATTTAATACTCTATTAGGTGTTGTGTGGAGGAGGAGCCCCGGCAAGGTTCCTGCACCACTTCCCCAGCCGCCTCCTATGTCATTAAAGCTAACCATCCTCCCAGCAGGCTGCCACGTTCCCAACAGATCCCATCAAACGACCTGCGGGCTCGACACCTCATCGATTAGTGACTAGGTACTCGATGAGGTGGAGCGCTGGTGGCTGGCAAGAGCTTGCCGGCCACGGAGCTTGCCTGGCCTTTGTCGTTGCTGGTTCAGTCTTGCCGACAAGGACTGCTTCTAGTGCTCTATCTTGTTCTTCTCCTTAGCCAAGTAAGTATTCTTAGCCTTGAATATTGGCCTTCGTGATGTGCTCCTTGATTTCTCCAAGAGCAGCTACCCTTGGCTTGAAAGCATTCTTCATAGCTCATCAACCTTGGTCTTGTCAATCTTTGGTAAGTTCTTCGGCCGGCAAGGGAAGTGCTACTTGTCTATGCATAAGTCAGGGTGTAAAACAACCATGTTTTATACACTGACGGGAGCCCTTGGACCTGGTCCATATGTGCTGTTGAGCGTCGTTGGGCTAGGCCCAAACGATGCACAGACACGCGACAAAGACTGATGTAAAATTTTGTCGAAAAGAGATATATATCTTTAGATCTTTTTGCTTCTTCATTAACCTGGACTTGTGTCTATCTTTGGCCTCCCTTCGGCAAACCTAGTCATCGGGTGGGTACCCACTGCGTGTGTAGAAACCAGGGGCGAGCACGCACATGGGTTGCTGCTGGGCATGGCCTCGATAAGCCATGACCAAGGGTAACTGCCATGCTTGCCATCACTTCTTCCCTTATTGCATCCCTCCCCATGATGCGCTTCATACGCGGGACGTGGGATTGGTGCAGAGAGGCAGTCGTGGGAGTAGTGTGCTGAACAGGCACTACAAAAAAAAAGACACTTCCGTGATGATACGTGTTTGTCACAGTAGGTCACGTTTTCTGTCATGCATGTACATCCATGACAAATTTATGACAGAATCAAGATAGTCATACATGTGCTGTCGTAGAAGTGTTCCATGACATTACCAAAATTATCATCACAGAAGTGTCCACTTCCATGACGATAAATCGCGCGTCATAGAAGTGCTTTCGTCAAGGGTGACCGACACGTGTCATCCACCGTAACGGCTGGCCATTAAGCTATCGGGTCCAGTTTCGGATTCGATAACCCGTTAACAGCCTGGACCAATGGTGATTTTCCACGTGTAAAATTCTCATTGGCCAGAGGAAACACGTGTCTGCTCCTCGGTGGGCCAGATGTCGCCCGTCCATTGGAGGAGACATGCCTATGATACGTCGACACGTGGCAGGGCTCAACAGAGGCCCATATAGGTTAAAAAGGCCAGCCCAGTCAAAGGCCCGTAGTACTTACTCAGGTACTAGTGGGTCAGCCCAATAACGGCTTCTTTAATAAAGACCCATTTACGGCCTAAAGCCAGATCTAGCTCGTTAATTGTCAGCCGAATATTTGGGCCCAATTATAGCCCAGTGAATTTCGGCCTGTTAGAGGCCCGATCTAGATATGGGCCCATTTTCAGCCCGGTGTGTCTTCGGCATGAGAATGGCCCGTGCTGCCCATGGGCCATATATGGTCTGACGCGACATCGGGCCCACTAATGGCCCATGATAAAGGTGGCAACAGTTTAGCCCAACGTGACTTTGGGCCTGTTAAAGGCCTGTCGTATAATTCGGCCCATTGATGCATGTACTAAGCTTTCGGCCTCTTAAAGGCCCATGATATCAGTGGGCCAACTAAGGCCCAAGATATGTTTCGGTCTGGTAACGTCCCGTCATATAACTGGGCCAAAAAAGGCCCGGTCTACATTTCAGTCCGCTGAAGGCCCGTCGATGACTAGTGAAAATTGAGGCCCAACATGCATTTCGGCCTGCTAAAGGCCCATGGTTTCTTCTGGGCCATAACAGGCCAGTAGAATATTCAGCCTGTTAATGGCATAACGCTACCTGGGCCAATCTAAGCGCTGGGTCCACAAAAGGCCAAACTAAAATTTGGGACGAATATAGGACGGAGTAAGTTGTGTGCTTGGCGCAAAGTGTGAAGGCCCCAATGGCCATTCGGGCCCAAGAAAGATGCAGGCCGGCCCAATTGTGGCCCGCTAAAAACCAGGCCCGTTAGAGGCGAATGTTTCAGCCCGGTCGACTACATTAGATTTTTTTCAGATAGCGAATGATGGCAGTAACTAGTAGGAATTAAGAACAACCCTACTCTATACAATAAAGAAATTACGGCATAGTAACTTAGAATAAACCTACACTATACAATAAAGGATTTTTGGTATATTACATCCACTGGGCATCAAAGTTCGCCACCAGTGATCATAAAGCGCAACGAAGAAGCAGATTACAAAACTGGGCACCATTGCACGTAACAAAATAAAACTGAACCGAGGCCACTTCTGATGCGGAACATCCTACGATCATCCCCATGTACACTCGAGCCTACGCCATTGGACCTAAGGTGAACTCGCTCCTTTCCGAATCTCCCCTTTCCGCATGTAAGACATGGATGCTACTTCAAGCGCGGACCTTGTTCATACTTAGGTACACCCGAGGAGACCATGGAGAACCCAAGGACCAAGGCCAAGCGTGCGCGGAAGAAAAGGAAGGAGACGGAAGAAGAGCCAGCTGCTACAGGCCCCAGACATCCGGCCCCAGCCCGGACATCCGGACGAGCCCGGACATCCGGCCGGACCCCCGGAAATCTGGCGCCCATCACAGAACGCACCGAAGCTGAACCCTGTCAGCCCGGACATCCGACTCTTCCCGAGCCGCCAGACATCCGGCCCCCAGCCCGGACATCCGGACCCCGCTTATCCAGATAACTCCGAGACCGGCCACTCCAGCCCGGACATCCGGCCCGCTAGCCCGGACATCCGGCACCTCGCGAAGGCCCGGACATCCGGCCCGACGCCCGGACATCCGGCCCCCCTGCCTGCGTGCAGCGCATCTGGGCCGAGGCCCATGTACCCCTTCGTCCCTTAGACTATATATACTCCCCCACCACCTCCTAGTTAGGGTTAACAAAGGATTAGCTCATATGTGAGATAGAGCTTTGCTCATCCATTACAGATATACTCCACGAGAGAGACCGCGACCCCTCTATGGAGAAGATCCCCTTGGATTCAAGACCCCCTCTTGGGCGGCCCCCTCAAGACCTCCTCACGGAGAAGAACCGGTTACCCCTTATTTCATCCTTTGTTGGATTTGGATCTTGTATCTCCTCTCGTGTTTCGAGGATCTAGCACATGTGTGACTATATCTTGTTTGTTTGAGTGATTCTCTCGTGTTTTCCCTCGTGTTTCCCCTCGTGTTCTTCGTGTTCCTCTTTGGGATCCACTCCTTTCGTGAAAGATCGGCCATCTAGGGTTCCACCCTACATCATCTTGATATCATGAGCCACGTTGATCATGATCTCGGAGCCCCCTCTCTTTGTTTTCTAGCTTGATTTTGTTGTTTTTCGTCCTAATCTGAAAATTGCCCCACAAAAATAGCCCCAATTTTTTTTGTGATTTGTTCGTTTGATGATGTTTTGTTGATTTTGATCCGTGGATTCATTGTGTCTTGAGTAGATCTAGCTTTTCCCCAAGTTTCGCCACTTTCCATCCACAAAATCTCCGCAATTTTGCCCTTGAAATCATCAATTTCCACCCCCGAAATCGAGTTCCTCGAGTTCATCCTCGGATTTGGAGCCCGAACATCCGGCCCGTAGCCCCGGACATCTGGCCCCCCGAACATCCAGCCCTTGGCCCGGACATCCGGCTCCTGGAGCGCAATTTCGCGCGCGGTTCTGGACATCAGGTCCCGGAAATCCGGCCCGAGCCCCGGATGTCTGGCCCCTGGGATTTCAGCCTTCCCCGTTTCACCGTTTTGTGCATAACTAATTCATCCGGAGGCCGTTTTTGACGTTCTTTAGCTCGTTTTGAAGATATTGACATCCCCCATCCCACAAAAATACTACCATCCCCAGTTGACTCCATCAAACTTTTGGAACTTTGGCATCTTTACCTACGGCTACCACCATAACTTCTGCATTGCCACCACCGAGTTCCGCAACCTAACCCATTTTGTTCCTTATAGCATTTGTGGTTGTTTGAGTTGTGATTCGAGTCTCCTAAGGTGTTTCGGCTACTTAGGGACGATTGCTTCTTCATCAACCACCACCATAACTTCCACATAGGCTTGCCCACCATACACTCCCGCCAACCCAACCTAACCCAATTTTGTTTGTGTTGTGAGTTGTGTCTCCTAAGGTGTTTCGGCTACTTAAGGACGTGCTTCCAACTCTGACATCGTGTAGAGTCCACCACCTTACCCTCGACTTCCGCATTGCGTCTCAAAACCCATCATTACAATTTCCGCAATCCCTTTGAGTTTCCGCAAAACCACCACCGCATTCCCGCTACCACCATTTGACATTTGACATTTGAGATTTTGAGTTCGCGGTTTTTCTGTTTCCTAAGGTGTTTCGGCTACTTAGGGACGAGTCTCCATCATCTTGGTATCTCCATCAAGATCACCGCAACTCATCATCGCCTCGAGGTCGTCATCGACATTGACCACTTCATCATCATCCGTCCTTGGCGTACAAACGATAAACCCTCGATGGTAACCTCCATATCATCTTGGTATCGTGGTATCCCTCCTTTGTATATTCCTTTGCAATTGCATTGATAATCCCTAGCCCATTTTGCGTTACTTGCCTATCGAGACTAGCCATTCGAGTATTGCCGGCAACGTTACATGTGCACATTAGTGATCTACACCTTCCATCGCATACATACCATATCATAGTGGTATCATATCATCTCTTGTGTCACAAGATTGTTCCCGCATATACACAATTGCTACCTTGGTTTGTGCATTTTGCATTGTGGCCATATAAAAAAAATAAGCTTTTAAGCAAAAAAAAGAGAGCAAAGAAGCTTGTAAGCAAGTGCCATAGCATCATAACACATTGCATATAAGATTGTCATATCCGATCATCTTGAGAGAAACACCGGGAACCATACATACATAGCATACTTGGGATAGAAAGTTGATACATTTTGCATCTTATAGGTTGTGCACAAGTTTCGTATCCGCCTATTGAGGAATCGTGCTAGCATCTCTCTTGAGTTGTGCAACACGAGCGTTTTCCGTGGATTCCACATTTTGTGCTCACACCTTGGTTGCACGACCCCATTTATCTATTCGTGTGTGTGTTTCCGTGTGCCATTCATTGCTATTGGTCTACTTGTTTCACTTGCGAATTTGTGAATCTCTTTCAACATTATTGACTCTTGCTAACATTTTGCATTAAATTTTTGTGCCACTATCCTCACCGAGCTCCACCATAAGCTTTATTTGTGTAGGTGTGAGTAACCAACAAGAATTGGTACCAATAGTGCTATTTGTTGGAAATATGCCCTAGAGGCAATAATAAAATGGTTATTATTATATTTCCTTGTTCATGATAATTGTCTATTGTTCATGCTATAATTGTGTTATCCGGAAATCGTAATACATGTGTGAATACATAGACCACAACATGTCCCTAGTGAGCCTCTAGTTGACTAGCTCGTTGATCAACAGATAGTCATGGTTTCCTGACTATGGACATTGGATGTCATTGATGACGGGATCACATCATTAGGAGAATGATGTGATGGACAAGACCCAATCCTAAGCATAGCACAAGATCGTGTAGTTCGTTTGCTAGAGCTTTTCCAAATGTCAAGTATCATTTCCTTAGACCATGAGATTGTGCAACTCCCGGATACCATAGGAGTGCTTTGGGTGTGCCAAACGTCACAACGTAACTGGGTGGCTATAAAGGTGCACTACGGGTATCTCCGAAAGTGTCTGTTGGGTTGGCACGAATCGAGACTAGGATTTGTCACTCCGTATGACGGAGAGGTATCTGTGGGCCCACTCAGTAATGCATCATCATAATGAGCTCAATGTGACCAAGTGTTTGGTCACGGGATCATGCATTACGGTACGAGTAAAGTGACTTGCCGGTAATGAGTAAAGTTGTTCGGAGTCCCGGATGAGATCCCGGACGTCACGAGGAGTTCCGGAATGGTCCGGAGGTGAAGAATTATATATAGGAAGTCCAGTTTCGGCCACCGGGAAAGTTTCGGGGGTCACCGGTATTGTACCGGGACCACCGGAAGGGTCCCGGGGGTCCACTGGGTGGGGCCACCTATCCCGGAGGGCCCCATAGGCTGAAGTGGGGAAGGGAACCAGCCCCTGGTGGGCTGGTGCGCCCCCCTTGGGCCTCCCCTGCGCCTAGGGTTGGAAACCCTAGGGGTGGGGGGGGCCCCACTTGACTTGGGGGGCAAGTCCCCCCCCCCTTGGCCGCCCCCCCCCCTTGAGATGGGATCTCAGGGGGCCGGCGCCCCCTTGGACCCCTATATAAAGAGGGGGAAGGGAGGTCAGCCGCATCCAAGCCCCTGGCGCCTCCTTCTCCCTCCCGTGACACCTCTCCCTCTCGTTGAGCTTGGCGAAGCCCTGCCAAGATCCCCGCTACTTCCACCACTACGCCGTCGTGCTGCTGGATCTCCATCAACCTCTCCCTCCCCCTTGCTGGATCAAGAAGGAGGAGACGTCTTCCCAACCGTACGTGTGTTGAACGCGGAGGTGCCGTCCGTTCGGCGCTCGGTCATCGGTGATTTGGATCACGACGAGTACGACTCCATCAACCCCGTTCACTTGAACGCTTCCGCTCGCGATCTACAAGGGTATGTAGATGCACTCCTTCCCTCTCGTTGCTAGTAAACTCCATAGATTGATCTTGGTGATGCGTAGAAAATTTGAAATTTCTGCTACGATCCCCAACACTATTTCCTTGTTACACATTGAGTGATCATTGATCCATCTTCAACATCGGTCAAGGTACATTTGGTATAGTTCTTCTCTTTCTCCCACTCATATTTGCTTGAGTCTTGTGATGGATAGGCAAGGCATTTCATCTCCGGTCTTCAATAACAACGACGGCGTGAGCAACTACATCACCAAAGCGTCCATCTTCGGACTACAACGACAAATGCAAGGCGCACAACCTCGCCATCGACATACACCACTCCAAAGCAAGGAAAAGGGACTACATTGACACCAAGTTGGGTGAGATAAAGGATCAACTACGAGACATGGTGGCCGACTACAAGTCTTCTTCCCCATCATCATCCTCAAGGCGGGGAGCAAGTCGGTCATCTTCGGAGCGCCCATGCGATACAAGCGCAAGTCGTCCACGTCCACATCTCCATGGCGACCACCATCACGTTCGTGATCCACATCATCATGAAGGGCAAGTCACCTCCAAGCATCATGTGCACGACGACGACGAATGACATCTCCTACGAGCTCAAGTGCGACAACGACATCATCAACATGAAGATGCTCAACAAGCGCAAATGCACAAGTCCCAACGAGCTCTACTTCACTCCAAGTCCAAACTTCAAGAGCACAAGAGAAGACCGCGAGACGAGCACCACCAAGACGGAGCTACGGCTACACCAACCACTTTGGCATCTTCGCCAAGTGCTATCAAGGCATCTTCGCCTTTGGACGTACGGCATCTTCGCCTACTTCCCACGAGTACGCCTACAACGACTTCATCAAGTCCAAGGCGACCACCTACAAGTGAGGGCGACACTTCCATCTTCGGAAGCCCCTCAATGAAGATGGCCGAGCATAGGAAATTCCCTTCGGTCATGGAGACGAGCTACGAGGTGCCACATCATATGGGCCTCCAACAACAAGACGGCGACAAGAAGGTCGAGCAAGGGCCATCCCCTGCGACCACGGCGACGAGCATGAACCTCTTCAACAACAAGAAGACGGCAACCATATTGGACTCATACTCCGAGTCAAGCTACGAGACCGCACATGAGACCTTATCTTTGGTCTTGGAAGAGAGTGATGATGTGCCATCTTCGGCCTTCATCCACGGCTACGACTACGGAATAGTTGAGCATGGAGACATTTGCACCAACATCTCTCCGACACCCACATAAGAGATGCCCCAATTGCCATGTGAGGAGAGCCACCACCACATGAGTGACATGAGTGACTCCACCATATGTGACATTGAGTGCATTCCCTATAAGAGGATGAGTGTGACCACCACTAGCCCCACACATGAGAGCATGCCACACAACCTATGTGAGGTTCAGAGCCATTTGAGCGACTCCACCAACCATACGAGTGAGAGCATCCAAGAGGGAGTGAGTGAGCCCCAACACTTAGTGAGTGAGGTAGTTGACACGGCATGTGAGGCCACTATGATTTCTAACAACTTAACCTCTACTCCGAGTGTGTTTTCTTTGGTGCTAGGTCTCCTACATGACGACATGCCTATCCTCGACGAGTACATACCTCCAATGGAGACGACGATGGCCATGGTGGACAATGATGCACCCCCACATGGTTCCATCAAGATGAAGATGACAACGAGTGGATCTTCGACACCTCACCTACAAAACATGAGCGACCTTCCAAAGGTAACATAGGTGACAATGCTTCTCTTGTCCCACTAGTGGACTATCTCACCAATGATTGCTTGCAGGATGTTGATCCACCTATTCCCATGCTTCATGCTAGTGCGACTTCTTCATGTCATGACTTACCCATTTATGATGAATATGATGATGAGCTTGTTGAGTTCCCTAGTTGTGATGCTATGCTCCATAGGATATCTTGTGAAAATTCTTTTGGTCACATCATGTTCGACAACCCATTGAACTTGTCATATGCTATGAGTGAGATCTCCCATATTGCCTCATTTCAATCTCAACATAGTAACTATGCATGCCCCATTAAAATAAATCCCATTTGCACTTATGGCATAGATGATGAGACGATGGTCATTGGCTTTTGTTTTTCATGTGATGATATTGCCATGCTTCCTTTACATGATTTACGCAATTCATCTACTATGTCATGCCATGATCACATTGTTCGAAATATGCTTTGTTTTGGATGTTGTCAATATTCTCCATGTGATGTTTCTACTAATGCTCATGAGGAGACCCCCATAGTTTCCTCATACATATTAGGAGATTTTCATGCATTCCATACTTTGCGTGATTCCCATAATTGCTTGCACCATATGCATTCCTTGAATAACAATGCTCTACATATTTCTTGTGATGCATTACACAATTTGAGTCTCCATTATGCTATACATAACAACAAACCTATCATGATGGATGACATGTTTCTATATCACGCATCTCATTTATTTGAGCATTGGCTATTTTGTGCTAACCAACACTTGCACGTGTGCATCATGATGGATGATGTGTACATATACCACGCACACACAATTTTCCCTTTGTATTTGTTTTGTGTAGGCACTCACGTATACTCGTGAACCTCTCAATCCCAAGAGTTGACGAAACGAGCTCTTGAGAGCAACGATGATTTGGGATCCCGTGGATTGACCTTCCCACCATTCCCTTCGCGCAACGACTTCGCGCATTCCTTTTACTTGGCTCTCACACGGCTATAAGCTATTTAACATTTGTTCACTTTGCATGTTATGCTTGCTTCTATGCCTTTGCCATGCAATTGTGACCCTTGCTTGCATCTACCCATGATTCACCATTATGCTACTCCTATGTGTATTTGCATGCTTGGTGGAGATACTTGTTGCTATTACCATGCTTTCTTTGTGCCTCATGCTATTGTTGATTCTTGTGTTGGGAAAGTCATGATGTTCCATTGTTATTTACATAGGACTTCTTGCCAATAGATTGATGATACTTTCCTCATATCTTGCTTTCATGCTTGTGCTATGTTATGTGAATTGTTCATGCACACTATTTGCACCCATGACATGTTTGCCTTGATTCCTTCTAGTACGTTGCATCTTCGCACTACTAGCTTGCTTGACTTGATCTCTATGATTGCTTGATTTGTCACATCACCCATGTTCCATTCTTACTCGCTTTCTTGGGTTGATGACATCTATGTTCATGCCTCTCACATGATATATCTTGATCATTGTCTCTTGTGTACATTAGTTGCCTCTCTCATATCCAATTGTATTGAGTGCAACCATACTATGCTTATTGATCTTGGAGACTTTGACACCTTACGTGTGATGCATGCTTGTTGGATTGAGCCTATTGTCTTTGGTTTAGTTGCATCATATGCTTTCATACCATACCACACCTTGTCCTTTCTTATGATAAGAATGATGAGAACACTTGTTGGGTATCTTACCACTCAAATGATAGGTGCTACATTTGCACTAACCTCATTTGTTTTTCCGAGTGTTTGTCATGTTCTTTCTTTGAAGGATTCACAAGGTGGTACCATCGCGAGACATATTGGTTATGTGAAGGCGTACATGATGTGCAACACCAACATTTTCGACATCCTCATAGAGGTGAACTCTTTCCCTTTGAGCCATTCTCAAATACGCAAATTGGATGGGTCATTCTTTCATTGTTTTTTCCTTCTTCTTGTCTACATGATACATATATTGGATGGAGGACCGACATTGGAGATGGACCCTATGGACCTTCACATTGACGAGCGCTCGGACTTATTTGATGCATCTTCGAACCTCCACTCATGCCACAACATCGAGCATTGGTACATCAACACTCCTTTGACACATTGCACCCCCACCTTCATATTTGTTGATTGCTCATACATGTCATGCTCGATGGACATATCATACTCACCACAAGTTTGCACCCTATGCATGGATTGACACACATTATGGTTGCCTTGTTGCATCTTGTATTTCAATGTCATCCATGATATATGAGCTTGTGCACTTCCTTAGCAAATTTGTTGTGATCTTTCTTGATGGCATATTCATACATAATGATCACATTGCCTACCATCAATTGCATGATACCATAATCATATTGAGCATCCATTGCCATATTCATGCTATTGATAAACCATCTCACAATGACATCATTTTGCACCGTGGTTGCATTGATCACATTCACAATACATTTGTGTGCACAATGAATGCTTTTGCTCCCATGAATGCTTTACATCTCATTCCATATCATCTTCCTAAGCTTCATGTGCTTTGTCATGAACAATCTTGCCTCACGGACTCATTCTTACATGATGGACACCTTGTGTGCGCTAACCATTGTATTTCCAAGTGTCGTTTGTGTTTGCTGTTTTTGCATGTGTACCACTTCGGAAACACCTTGGAGTACTTGGATTGCGCCATGACTTCCACTCCGTCCAATTACAAGTCTGTCCACGACCACCGTTTCCATTGTGATGAGGTTTTTGATCCGAGGTCGGATCTTTCCCAAGGGAGGGGAGATGATGCGGAGCATCCTACGATCATCCCCATGTACACTCGAGCCTACGCCATTAGACCTAAGGTGAACTCGCTCCTTTCCGAATCTTCCCTTTCCGCATGTAAGACATGGATGCTACTTCAAGCGTGGACCTTGTTCATACTCAGGTACAACCGAGGAGACCATGGAGAAGCCAAGGACCAAGGCCAAGCGTGCGCGGAAGAAAAGGAAGGAGAAGGAAGAAGAGCCAGCTGCTACAGGCCCCGGACATCCGGCCCGACCCCCGGAAATCCGGCGCCCATCACAGAACGCACCCGAAGCCGAACCCCGTCAGCCCGGACATCCGGCCAGAGGCCCGGACATCCGGCTCTTCCCGAGCCGCCGGACATCCGGACCCCGCCTATCCAGAGAGCTCCGAGACCGGCCACTCCAGCCCGGACATCCGGCCCACTAGCCCGGACATCCGGCACCTCGCGAAGGCCCGGACATCCGGCCCGACGCCCGGACATCCGGCCCCCCTGCCTGCGTCCAGCGCATCTGGGCCGAAGCCCATGTACCCCTTCGTCCCTTAGACTATATATACTCCCCACCTCCTCCTAGTTAGGGTTAGCAAAGGATTAGCTCATATGTGAGATAGAGCTTCGCTCATCCATTACGGATCTACTCCGCGAGAGAGACCGCGACCCCTCTACGGAGAAGATCCCCTTGGATTCAAGACCCCCTCTTGGGCGGCCCCCTCAAGACCTCCTCACGGAGAAGAACCGGTTACCCCTTGTATCGTCCTTTGTTGGATTTGGAACTTGTATCTCCTCTCGTGTTTCGAGGATCTAGCACATGTGTGACTATATCTTGTTGGTTTGAGTGATTCTCTCGTGTTTTCCCTCGTGTTTCCCCTCGTGTTCTTCGTGTTCCTCTTTGGGATCCGCTCCTTTCGTGAAAGATCGGCCATCTAGGGTTCCACCCTACATCAACTTCCAAGAAAGTTCAAGAAAGATTAGCCTTGCACGGGAACTATTGCGCAAGCTGCTGAGCAAGGCTGTGAGACCGGCCTAGCATGTCGGTCATAGCTTCCAGGTGTAGCTAGATGTTTAGCAATGAGGTTCTCATTGGTGTTCTCCGCAATCTTTCTTAGAGATAGGACTTCAAGTCGAAGTTGAGTTGCAGAATGCCTTTCTGCTAGAACTTGGGACTGAAGAAGTCGAACTGATTCAGACAGCGAATTCTGTGAGCTTGTCTGGCTGCTAGTCTCAAGTAACTTGAACACTGCATCAAGACAAGACTTTGGGGTTGTCTCGCTATCTTCAAGATGTTTTGCCTTCTTTGCTGCAATATATGTTGGGTTTGTCTCACAGCCTTCAGCAGACTTGTGCATGCCATCAGGCATATCACCCTGAAACAAGCAGAGAGATGACAGGTTTTCCACGTGTATAAACAAAGATGATAACTGTGCTGTCAATTCCATCCAATTTCAAATTAGAAAATAAAGAGTAAGTTCAAAATATCAATGGCATAATCGGGAATTGTTCATAATGCGGGGAGCTTCACCACACTATTGGATTACCATGTCAACATAACAAGCATAGATGAAGGGCAAAGACAATCATTGTATCTATTTTGGTTAATGTGCATGGCATGTTGTTCATATCATCAGCCACATCAGTAAGATAAAACAGGAGATGACAAGGTGCATAAGTGGGCTGCTTCACCACACACTGGATTATAGATCCACAAAAACAAGCATACATATAGGGAGTATTGAGTAATGTGCATGGTATGAATAAGGAATTTGGTTTTACAAGTAAAACTTGGAACTTACGGTTCTTGCGAACATGCATTTTGATAGAAAAAGCAAACTAAACAGCAATAAACGATAGGGAGTATGAGCAAATTAAATAGCAGTTGAGGATAAAGGCTTTAGAAGGACTGACTTACATTAACAGTTAACACCGGCTTTATAATACCCTTCTCCATGTCAAGGGAAGGATAACTCAAGAATTTCAGCACAGAATCTTCTTCATAAGCATTTCCTCTACTCTACATTTTGTAGAGAGTAATTATAGATATGATAATACTAGAAGGGATAGAGGATAATGAAGATAAGATGCAGATTCATGCTACATAATCAAAACTACCAATCCCTGGAAGTACAAGTGTTACAGGACAAAATGTACTGACAAGACCAATGGGCTACACTTCTACACTGGCATTGTCTGTGTATTCAACTTTTTGGTAAGATTAAATATAGATCTGATATCTTTTAGTAAATGGTGGGCGAGGGAGATAAGATGCAGAATGCTACACAATGAACCAATCCCTCTTCCCATAATACAAGAGTGTTTTGAACACTGGTGTACTGTACAAAACATTCTTATATTATGGGACGGAGGGAGTAGCTGTTAATGTAAGTACAGTGATAGGCGACGTTCAGTCCTTACAAGAGGACTGCAAAGCTAAACCTCTTCAAAAGCATTGGATTGATTCTAAATTTATGTAAGAGTCCATATGGATCTTATAATGTCCACCAAATGGATGATAACAAGGCTAACATGTGAAGTGATGCTACATAATTAAACAGCTATGAAAGTAAGTATGATCATACATGGCAAGAGGTACTCACAAGAGCAATGCAGTGTGCAGTATAGTAGCGAGATTCTGTGGTCCCTTGAGAATAAATGTTCTTCTGCTAACAGTTTTCGTACAAGTGAGACGTTAAGGCAAATGCAGAAATGTAGTTCAAATTGTGATGTGATATCATAGACAGTACCTTACGCTGCAGACGAGACCAATGTGTAACAAGATTATTCCAGTCAGTGTCAGATAAATGTAGCACCGGAGACTTTACGGAAATTTCATTTAGAGGCTTGCCATCGAAGTGCGCTTGCCTCGGGTAGGAAAGCGCAACCAACCCTTGCTCGTCTTGACAATCCAGTTTGGTCCTCGCCTATTTAAAAGAATGAAATCTTTTGTCTTCTGTCAGTAGAAACAAATGCAGTAAGTACCATGAATAACATTAGTACATTACTTACGCATAAGTTGCGGAGGAAGACTGGAAATTGTTCTATGTCTGCGGTATAATCTTTCCATGAAGGAAAGATGCGCACAAAGTTCCTGACAACAATATAAGCTTCATCTTCTAAACTGGGAAGAAATGGAACAGGGGTCCTATTTGCTGCAATTGGGGCTCTCTCTTGTTCGGAAAGGGATTTGGCAACTGGATTTGGTGTACTCTTTCCTGGAATGGGGGTTTTGCGTTGTAGAGTTGGTGCTATGTCAACTGGCATCATCATACTATTTGCTGCAGTTGGGGCATCAGAAATGACCAGTGTAGTAGGGCTAGAGTCTGCTAGAGTTGGGGTGTTTTGCGGGTCAGGTGATATTGCAACTACACCTAATGGGCTATTTGATTTATTAGGTGTCACTACCTTTTCCAAACACTTTGCTTGTGCTCCTCCGCGATCAACAATCGCCCTCTTCCTTTTGAACGTCTGATACACAAGAACAACATTTGAATGGATAAATATGGTATGATGACAGATGGAATATGTACTGAAAATGGATAGGCAGAGCATATTTCACATACACGATGTGTAAACTAAGCTAATGGCAGTGCAACAAAGTAGAAGCAATGCAAAGCATCAGTTGCAAGATATATGTGACCAATATAACCATGGAAAGTTAGAGCAAGCACCTTGATGGGTGAATAAGATAGGGTCTGCCTCTGACTCCTCCACTAGGGAGCTACATTGACTTAGGTCTCCCTCTATCTCAGAATCACTGTTAGGATCATATTCTGAGCATGAATCTGTAGGTGGAGAGCGTTTGCATTGCATTGCATCCAGACTTGATTTAAGTCCCTTAATGCCAAGTTTCAAAGCCATGGCATTGTTCTGCTTTTTTCTTTTCATGCGCGAAAGCTCATAATCATTATGATGCTGTTCAGAATCTGAGATTCATGAAAACATAAAAAGTAGTCAGATTATCTATGGAATGCATTGCGGATTCAACTCGAAGAGTGTCTCCCTATAAACCCCTGCATATGCAAAGTTCACCCCCCAACCGTGCTAACCAGACCACACACAGAAATACAAACCACTTATGTCTCTATAACAGGCAGACGCACATTTCAAAACTGAAGTAGGAACATTAGAATCATATCAAATTCGTATTTGAACAAATAAACTAAGGAATTATGAGTGGCATAATGTTTAGCTTCAATGGTGGAGTGTTGGTAGTGCGACACAAAGCAAGCAGGCAGATTGTATTCCATGGAAAAGATTGTAGACTATCTAAAAATTGGAAATGACACTTTGTTTCTATACAATGTAGTGTTCGTTGCCCACACATGATGGAAGAGATCACACAGAGAAATACTATTCACTCATGTCTACGGTTCCCGTATTTTGAAACAGGGTGGTCCACCCTAAAAAATATTGACAACAAATATGAGAAGGCAAACATAGATGTAGTGAATCAATCATTTACTAGTGAGCACACTAGGACAAGTATGCAGAATTGTAACTGCAGTAAGAGACCGTCCAAAATCTCAATCAAGAAGTTTGTCTAGCACTTAGTGTTTGCAACTAATCAACGTGAAGAATTGGATATCATATCGAATGAGTAAGAAAGACAAGTAAATTGTCAACAAACCTGGCCTGCAGTAGTAATCTGGGTCAATGTCACTAGGACCAACAATCCAAAATGACTAGTGTCTGTTCCTAGGGCCGGAATTTTGAAACCCTGTGAACTTTATTGGTACTAAAGATTACTGAAATACATCTGAACCATTAAGTGTAGGTAGCACTCAACACACAACAACCCCTAATGACAGTCCTGCCTAATGAGTAATGAATCAGTTAGAAAATGGGTGATGCGGAGTGGCTGCTGAAGTGCTGAGTGTTGAGGACGTATCTCAGGATAAATCGGGTTGGCGTAGTGGGTGCTGCACGCCTGAGCCCTGAATGGACTGGGAAGGTAGGCACAGCGGTGCGCCCGGGCAGCGGTGACGCTGTAGGGCGAGCGGCTCCTGACCTCCTGCTAGTCCGGCGTCTCCTCCTAGAATCATGCCGTCCGGGGACGGCAAGTCGCCGGTGAGGCAGGCGGCTGGGGGTGAGTAGAGATCGGAAGCGCGCAGCAGAACAGAGGGGAATCGGGCTAACCTCTTTGATCTTGGGCTAACCTGTTTTGCCATTAAAGTTCCGATTGGATTCCGAAAAGTTGAAGTTAGCAAAACCTCTCAACTGGGAGTTATAACAGCAAACCAGTTAAACAAACAAGGAATTAAAGAGTTTCAATTGGATGCTGAAAAGTAGCTATTAACATCATTGTAACCGGTTGTTGCAGCAGCAAAGCAGTTAAACAAACAAGTTTTGCAAAAGGTACCTGTTGTGGCATTGGAGTTTCTCTTGGATCCTGAAAAGTTCAGTAGCCAGTAACGTGATTAGAGCAACCGGTTGCAGCAGAAAAGCAGTTAAACAAACAAGTTTTGCAAAAGGAACCTGTTGTGGCATTGGAGTTTCTCTTGGATCGTGAAAAGTTGAGTAGTCAGTAACTTGATTAGAGCAACAAGTTACAGCGGCAAACCTGTTACACAAATATATTTTTGAAAATGTACCTACTGTGCAATTGGACTTCCAATTCGATCTTGAAAACTTGAAGTTGGAAAGATGATTACAGCAACAAGTTACAGCAGCAAACAAGGTAAACAAGGAAGTTTCTGAAAACATACCTATTGTGCAAATGGAGTTTTAGTTGGATCCTGCAAACTTGAATGTCAGCAATTAATAAATAAAGTTTTGCAAGAGCCATAAGAAACTAACATCAAACTAGTAAAACTAACCGGTTTTGGCAATGTATTTAATTACACATGAACTAGTAAAACTAACAAGTTCTTGGCAACGTATTAAAGTAACAAGTCGGTACCGTTTACCAGCAACACAGACATCTGTAAATTTCTTTGATGTAAGCAAAATGATTCCAACACATATATAAGTTAAAAAGATGGTGTCCCTCATATAAACCTGATAGTTGTATATCTATGAACATGGAAACATTACTAGTGCTACAAGTGATAACAGCAAACCATTTAAACAAATAGGGTATCAGAACGTAAATTACATGTGAATTCTGCTGCACCCTAGAAGTACATATGACCAGCTATCTACGTGCTTAAGTAGCAATTTAAGTTCAGGCAAACAGGTAATTCTTAACAGTAAGTATCAAACACATAGATAGGCGCAGTCTATAATAGGATTAACAGGCTATGGCATTAATCAGTAGCAAACTAAATTAAGCCAAGCAACGTAATTGAACAATTTTGCAATAAGTGGCTAACTAAAATTCCGAGAAGCAGATAACTGTACTTATGCCATCTCTTTGTACAGGCACACTGCAACTTCTTTTTCGCTTACAAGGTTCTACGAAGGAGTCCATGGCATCAATTACTTGGATACGCAGTCCCAATACTTCTTTCTTCCCGCACTGCATTAGTAAGTCGAATTATTAATCTGGTAAGATGGTGCGTCCTTGATATGTTATATGAGGACGTGTAGTCAGACTACTTGTAGCCACACACATCACACTGGCTTTTACTGTATATTTCACACGTTTACATTTGGCATATCGAGATCTAAGCAATGTACAATAGGATGAAAAGACTGGCATACTTCACATTATTAGCGAACTCAGTTCATACAAACAAGCAATTCAACCATTCTGTGGGTAAATCAAATGCGCCACTGGAATATTTTTCACTACCCCAATCATACACACAAAAAGGGGCGACGCCACCAAAGGGGCTGCTTTGGGCGGCCGCGTCGGGTGGCTAGAAAGTGTGCACCTAGTTTGAGTCGTCCAGGTTGGCCGAGGCTAGTTTTCTTTGGCTCAACGCACAAGTAGAAAATGTAAAAAATGAAGAAAAATGTTTCATTTTGGATGGGCCAATAACGTAAGTGCAAGGCAGGCCCTATAGCAGGCTCGCGGCCCAAACGAGCGCCTCCCATATCGATCGACAACAGGAAAAATCCCAACTCGTTCGCTCAAGCCTCGAGTCTGGTTCGCTCCTAACCTAGCCGCCGCTGGACAGACCGACACAGCACTTCCTCGCGCCCTCGTTGGAGGGCGGTCGCCGGGCTTCAATCGAACGGAAGGACAAGAAGATGAAGATCCAACCCTGGGTGTAGCCTGCGTGGGAGGCAGCCGCGGCAGCACGGGCATGGCATCGAGCTTGCGCAAATGGACAGTCGCAGCTTGCAAGAGTAGCATGCGCAACAAGCAGGTACATCACATCCCTGATTATATCTAATTCAACTGTTCAATTTCTGGCCAACAGTTAAAGCTAACGGTGTTGTAAAACTGCTTGTATGTAGGGAATCTATGAGAAAATGAAACCAATTTCTGCTTATTTTATAACTCCCCCAATCAATACTGAACTGACTGAATCATATGTATCTAATCAAGTTTCCGGTGCAAACATACAAGCTCATGTTGTGCTTGAGCATGAAGTGTCTAATGAACATACTGCTAATGAAGGATTAGATGCAAACATTTTACATGCTCCTGGTGATGAACATATAGTGTCTAATGAGGGAACTAATGCAAGCATTTTGGAAGCTCCCATTGAAGGATTTAGTGTCTAATGATGATCTGCTATGTTGAGAGAGACATAGAGATTTGCAGGCATTGATGACAAGCAAATTATAGTACATTTTCATGGCTTGAGGAAACGTCGAGGCCATCTACCAGAATGTCCCCGTATCATGACAACGTAGCATAAATACTTTTCTAATCTGTTGTTTGAAACTATTGGCATACTTGTGCAGGATAGATATATTGATATGCAGTTTGCGCACTAGTTATAGGTGCAATTACACTTCTATATTTTCAGCCAGAGAACGAATAATTCAAGCAGGTACAGACCATGTTAGTAGTCCTTGTACACCATGTTGCATTTTGTGTTTTTTGGTGCTTGCATCATTTAGTGTTTTATAATCTGAACTACTTTGGATCATTAGCTGGTTTTCAAAGTGCATGTAGCTTCTCATTTATCAAGTTGTGTTGATTTCCGGAGTGCAAGTGCCTTCGCATTTTTTAAGTTAAATGTTCGCCCCTGGTAACTTGAATTCGTGGATCAGCCACTTCACACAAATCATACACGCATGCCAGTACGAATTAAATGAAATGCAAGGACTTACGCTAGCTCGTTGTACAGGCTCACTGCAGCTCTGCTTGCGCTTGGGATGTTCCATGTACAAGTCCATGTTACCACTTGCTTGGATGTGTAGGCCTTGTGCTCCTTGCATCCCCCTCTGCATTTTTGACATGGCGAATGGTTGATCAATAAGAGGAATCGACCTTGCTGTTGTACGGGAGGACATATACTTACAAGGTTATACGGGTGTGCATGATGTGTACCAGATCCCGTAGCACCGTCATGCTTCGCTAAAAAATGGTTTTGCTTGTTTCAGATGATATCTCCAGAAGAAATAAGAGTTAAAGTCAGAGTTGCATAGGCATGTAAGCTAAGAGATCAGTGAAAGGATATCCAAACATCGTCGGAACAGTGCACAAGGGACTGATGTGTGGATACCTAGTTCATGCCGCCGTTTGTGCATGCTCACCTAGCTAGAGTGCGGGTCACTCCAGAGCCGTTGAGGGTGATGCGTTGGCATTGGCTGGCCGCGCACGGATGCAGATCTTGTGTGGCAGTAGAGCGCTACGATGCGGTGGACGAGACCATTGGTGAAGCCCCAATGGCCTCGGGGGGCGGAGGTGCGACGATGTGCTCGGTGAAGTAGCCCCGGTGAGGTGGGATACAGCGTCAGTGAAGCGCACCTAATGCGGTGAAGTCGGTGTTTGTGAGGCACGCCGGATGCAGCGGCCGACGTTGTCGGTGGACCACCAGGTGCGGTGGACGAGGGCGTAGATGAGGTAGCTCTGGTGCGGTGGTGAAGCCCGACCGTCGTCTTCGTCATCGTCGTCCGGCACAAAGGTGGGGAAAGAGACGAGACGAGGGGCGATTCGAACTTTGCTTGGGTTGGCGGCGAATTGGGGATTTGAGCAATCTAGGCGCGGAAGGGAACGATGGAGAAGGGAGTTTTTGCAGGGCTGGAATTAGGGCCGCAAGATATTTCAATCCGAAACATGGAAGCACGAACTTATTTTGTCGTCGTACTTTTTTGGGGGGGAGGGGGAGGGAGGGAGGGAGGGGGTGGGTGGGACGCAGCTTCGGTGCCTTAAAGGCACTTGCCTTTGGGTCACTGACATGTGGGCCAGCCACCTGTTGGGCCCACATGTCATAGACACAAAGGTAGGTGCCTTTAGGCACCGAAGCATCGTCCGGGTCGGTGGCTGGGTGCTAAGCCACCGTACGACACACGCGACCACCACGACACGACCCTGGTCTGCCTGGTGCGCCTACATTTGAGAGGAGATTTGAGAATGCAAAAGAATCTTCTTTCATCTCCAAACGAATCTGTATGTATTACCATGCCCGTGTTTTCCTTGCAAATAATTAGTCATTCGAAACGTGATACTATAAATTAATTAATGAGGAGTTATTTGAAAAAAAATGAAACAATATCCATGCTAATGTGGATTAGAGTGGGTGTCACATAATTAGTTATTTGAATTAGAGTGTGTGTCACATAGCGATCTCCAATTCTAACGTGGATTTCGCATTTCACTGTATCCACGCTACTTTTTTAATACAAATTCATATGTATATGATGAACACCATGGTAGTGAGAAAACTTTTGGATGGATTCAAACATATGACCTACAAAATAGCACAACAATCGAGTCAGTGTCAACTTTTCCAAACCTAGTATGACACGAATTCGAAATAATTACCCATATGCATGGTCCTCAGTTCAAATCTTACAATGTACACTGAATTGAAACATCGATATTAAGTCTAGTACTATCTACATTCAAATGTTGTTTTTAGCCCCCCCCCCCTCGGCACACACGCTACATACTTCCTGTATCGGTCAATCTTCCTCTCCTAACCACCTTAGGAAGCTATCAGTTTCCGACACACGTTCATTCTTTCTCTCCATGTTTCGATCTCTAACTCTCTCAACTATACAACCCCCTTTTTCCACTCTGTTACCAAATGTATTTACCTCACACACCCGCCATTGCACCCCATGCCGAGCTTTCTCTCTCTCTCCCTCCCGCCCTCTCTCGCTAGATACTTGCATTGCCTATCTAGCCCCCAACCTCTCGTGCGCACGCACGCACGATGTCTATCTAGGTCACTTCCTCAAGACCATCTCACTCTTTCTTCCGCACGACGGGCCACACTCGCTCAATCTCGCTCTCTTTATCTGAGTCTCGATTAACCTCGTTTTCTTTCACACACAAATGATATATCTCCCTGTTCGGGCCTCGATCGACACACTGTATACTTTCTCACGTAGATTATCTATCTAGGTCAGTCCATCCAAGCCGCCCCCACTCTTTCGACCTCATGGCGGGCCATGCTCGCTCAATCTCTCTCTCTCTCTCCCTCCCTCTCTCTCTCTCTGTCTCTGTTTGTATGTCTTGATTGAGCTCGCTCTTTCTCGGACACAAACGATATATCTCCATGTTTGAGCCCAATTCGACATATTCATATTGTATACTCTATCACACACATTGTCTATCTAGGTCACTCTCTCCAACCCGTATCACTCTTTCGATCGCACGATGACCCACACTCGCCCAATCTCTCTCCCTTTATAAATGTAATCGATTGACCTTGCTTCCTCCCACGCACAAAATATATCTACATGTTTGTGACTGGATCATCTCTCAAGCTCTATCTTACAACCCTCACCCTTCCCAAAAGCTCAATCGGACAATATCTCTCCAGAGCATATATATCTTTTCAATGAATGCCGGACCACACTCACTTTGTCTCTCTATCTATATCTCTCTTGATTGACCTCGTTTTCTCATGTCGTATCTTCCACACATTGAAGCTACCTCTCCATCCCTCCCAAAGCCGGAGGGGGACTCCAACCTTGAATTAATTTTTGAAGGCATTTATTCCGGTGGTAGATTATATTTTCGTAGCATTCCGCCCACAACTACTCCAAACACCGTAGCAACCCCCGCACCTCCCCCAACTGATTTCCCTCTGGCTCGGTCATTGCTTTCTCGCACGTCCTTTCTCGCCTTCAATGTCGCACCATGGTATTATTGCAAAAAACTCTGATTATTACAAATAAGCTACAAAACTACACACCGATAGTCCACTTGGAATGGAACAAATTTCGACCCACAAATTAACGTGCCACAAACTACACACTAAGGGAACCACCGGTCATGAAACAAATTTGTACCCATATACAAATTAAAAATTAAAGGACGAGGATCGAACATGCGACCAGGGCCTTCAAGCCGCACGTCAATAGGCAACATACGTAGAACATCAATGTTTGTTGTACCCCCCTTTGTTCATATAATATTTTTATATTACCACAGCCTATTTAATGGATAACATGTAATATTATTTTTAGTACATTAGTGGGACCGGCTCGTTAGCACGTACTATTCGCCTTCACTTACGGGTGGGTTCCATGTGTGGTCTCTCTCTCTCTCCTCCCCTTGTGCGTTTAGATGCACGGGCAAACACGAAGAACTTGCGGGCGATGTTGCCATTGACCATATCTGGACTGTTTCACGTACTAGTAGTACTATTCAATGTGTACGTGCATTTGCACGTTAATTTGGAAGTATATTAAGTGCATGTGGACATTAAGTAGGATATTATTTGCCTGTTATTATGTGATTAGCACTATTTTTGGCATGAAATTAACTGCACGCTAAACGTGTTGAGTGCTCGACATTGAAGCAGTCTAGGTCGTTGGATGAGAAGGAATACATGTGGCTTGATGACGTTTTATATTTAATTTGATACGGCTCTAGCAAAACATTCAATCGATCAAACCATAGATCTCATTCAGCCTGACTCCGACTTTACATTCATACGACGATCGATCTAAAATAAATGGAAATGATAAACGTTCGGATTTTAAGCATGGCAATCCGAACGTTTTTCATGGCAAATTTAGACTACGCGGCGGCGTGGGCGTCTCACGGTGGGAAGGGGCTCCTCTGCCGTGCTCTTTGTGTCGCCGGGCCACTGACCGATGGCGACGCCGGCGTCTTGCGCCATTGTTTGCGTACTCCTGGACGTTGGCCCTAGCTTCAAGGAAGGCCACAATGTTCTGGACTTCGGTCTCCAGGAGCGAGTCAACTGGCGGGAGGAGGCGACCGGCGTTGTTGCAAGGAAGCGGTCGACGGCGGCCATCCATGCCGCTTAGGGGGCACTGGGACCCGCGCGGGGATAGGCGCTGGCAACGGCGCGGTGGAGACATTCGTGTGCACGGGCATCGACACGGGCGCGCACGTCAGTGCACGTGCAAGCGCATGCACTGGCAGGTGCACGGGCGCGTGAAAGTCGGCGGGGACCTCGTGGAATCCCGTGGCATCAAGCTCGGCGACAATGTGCGGCTCCCAGCTCATCTATGCCACGGGGATGGGCGCTGGCGCAGTCAGGGCGACGGGAGCCGGAACAGGAGCGGGGACAGGCGCGGCGTCTTCCCGCATGGCCGGTTCAAGCTTGTCCCAAAGCGCCTTATGTTCTTGAGACTCCGGCTGGGTGTCTTCCTCAGGAAACTGGAAGACTAAGGGCAGACCATTGTGATGCGGCATGGCGTACGTTTAGGTCAGGCTGGTTGGAGGTAGATGACAGGAGAATCGGAGAGGAAGAGAGAAGATTGTAGCGATACCGGGTAGTGCGGGGTTGATTTTAAACTGCTGCGCCAGCGACATTAAAAGTGGGAGCAGTTGGGACGAAGGTAGGCGGCGGAGCCTGGTCAAAGGGCTCACCTCTCGGTGAGCCTGCGCAGCGGTCTGCTCGCACGCCTCCCTGCCAGCCGGCGCAGCGGTCTGCTCGCATGCCTCCCATCGACTCACACGCTTGCTCGGACGGCACCTGCCAATGAGAAGCGGGACTCGTGGCGGCACGTAAACGCCCATGGTTTCAATAGTGAAAGCGTTGGCCTTAAATTGGCACATTCAAACCTTGGCTCTTCATTTGTGCAACTTTTCATAAGCAGCTTGTCTCAAATTGAAGAAAAAAATTACGAAGGAATATTTGTGCCATATCACGTGACCATGCTCAGTTTCATGAATTTCTGGTCACTTTTGGATTTTCTGAAATTTAAAATCCAGGATTTGAAACAAAATCATAACGTGCATCATGCAATAAATTTTCAAGCGATACATCTGTCCTGATGTATTTCTTAAGAAAGGATTTGGTCAAACATTTTGCTTAGTTAGACTTCAGACAAGTTATATATGCAGAGTAAAAGGATAATCCGTCCGTACCAGTGCATTACCTGATATATTAACTCTTTTTTAGGGGCCCCTGATATATTAACTCAAGTAGTAGTAGGCATGAACAAACGAGCTCAATTCTGTGCTCATCCTGGTGTAGTAGTAGTACTTGGCAATGCAGTTGACGGATGACCTTGGGGAGCGGCGACCGAGGGAATTGAACCGTGCTCGGCACGGTAGGTAACGTTGTCTAGTAACTAAATCATCCGTCCATTGTTCATCAGTAGTCATTATGGACCGGGGACATTAGGGGAATTTCCTAGGGCTGGAATTCTGGCCGCCAGATATTTTGACTCGAAACGCGGAGGCTCGACTGGTTGGGGTTGGCTAATGTGTGTACCACGCACGCCACCAGAAGGACACGGGCCCGGTTTTTTTAGGATCAACACGAGCCAAGGTCTAGCTGGTACGCCGTTGGGTACCATTCGAGAACACGAAAGGAATCTTTTAAATTGCCGAACGAATCTATGTGTATTACAATACCTGTATTTTCCTTGCAAATGTAGTAATCTCGACGTGGTAATTGATTTATGACGATTTCTTGAATTAGAGTGAGTTTGTGATATAGTGATCTCAACGTGGATTTCACATTTCATGGTATCCCTAGTAAGTTTTTCATTACAAATTCAAATTTAGAAGATGAACAATATGGTGGTGAGAAAACTTTGTATGTATCAAGCATATGCCCACACACACACACACGAACACAACAACAATCCAATAAGTATAGTGCATCTATTTTTCCAAACCATGCATCTATGACACAAATTAAAAAATACTCCTTTTGTTCCTAAATATTAGTCTTGTAGAGATTTCAACAAGTGACAACACACGGAGCAAAATGAGTGAATCTACACTCTAAAATATGTCTATATACATCTGTATGTGCCAGTCAATTTGAAATCTCTAAAAAGAATAATATTTAGGAACGAAGGGAGTAAAATGTAAGACATGCATGGTCCTCAATTCAATATTTAAAATAAACAAGAAACTGAAACATGAATATTAAGTCTAGTACTACAGTACATGCAAATGTTGTGTTTAGGCGGAGCTATGTAGATTGTCGGGGGTTAACCCCTCGACCTTAGATAAATTTGTGAAGCTCTGTTTAGGATTGTTTAGATTATATTTGTCCCCACACTAGCTCCCAAACACCGATTGGTTGTGCACCCCCTCCTCCCGGAGATAATATCATCTGCACCCACACCTTAGATGCTATATGCTGATACGAGTTGCTTGGAGCTTGTAGATCTGAGATATAGGAGCTCACGTGATGTCTTAATATTTTTACAGGAAACCTTAATGAGTTTGAGAATTGCACACAATTTTTACAAAAACTACTCAGATGCCCTTGGATCCCATATCCAATGACCTCGAAGCTCGTATCACCGTAGCATCTAAGATGAAGGAGGACATCATATTCTCCTGTATGTAAGAATATCATGTGCTACCACACCTGATGTAGAGCATCCCACGTTCATCCCCATGTACACTCTGACTACTGTTCAAGCCCCAAGGATACATAAGATGAGACCTCGACTATACACCATTGGACACAAGGTGAACTCGCTCCTCTTTGAACCATCACCTTCCATATGTGAGACATGGCTACTACCTCAAATATATGTGCTATGCATGACCAGGAACAAAGAGGAAGACCATGGACAAGACGGCGAGGACACAAAGTGCGAAGGATGAGAAGAAGAGCTGTCACAGAAGCTACAGGCTCCGGACGACCGGCCCAGCCCGGATGTCCGACACCTCCCAGGCCCCGGACGATCGGACACCTACGGACAACCGGCGCCTTGGCGACAGAACCTAATCTACGGAAATCCGAGGAAGACCGGACGACCGACGACCGGAGGACCGGACATCTACGGACGTCCGGACCCCCGCGGGCCTCCGGACAACCGACGTCTCACGGACAACCGGACCCTGGTTGTGTCCAGTTGCGGGCTGAGGCCCATGTACCCCTTCACTTCGCCCCCCATTTGCACTAAGACTATAAATAGACCTCCCCCTCCTCCTAGTTAGGGTTAGCAATGGATTAGCTCATGTTTGTGTGAGAGCTTTGCTCATCCACTTGGTTACCTTCTCCTCGGAGACGTGCCTCCATCGGAGAAGATCCTTCCAAGAGGATTCAAGACCCCCTCTTGGGTGGCCCCATCAAGACCTCCTCACGGAGAAGAACAGATTACCTCTTGTATCGTCCTTTGTTGGACTTGGATCTTGTATCTCACCTTTGTGTTCATCGATCTAGCGCATGTGTGATCTATTCTTGTTGGTTGAGTGATTCTGTCGTGTTTCCTCTTGTGTTTTCCCTTGTGTTTTCCCGTGTGTTCATCGTGTTCTTAGTCGGGATCCGCTCCTTTCGTGAAAGATCGGCCGTATAGAGTTCCACTCCGCATCATCTTGGATCAGAGCAAGGTTGATCACGAATTTGGAGCCCCTACCCCTCTTTTTCTAGCTTGATTTTGTTGTGTTCTGCCCTAATTTCGAAAATCCACACCAAAAATAGCACCAATTTTTTTTTGTGATTTGTTGGTGTGATGAAGTTTTGTTGATTTTGATCCATGGATTTGCTTGATTTTGAGTGGATCTAGCATTTCCACAAGTTTCCCCACTTTCCATCCACGAAATCTCCTCAATTTTGACCCCCAAATCCCAAAATTCCGCCCAACATCGCGTCCCGGAGCTCAAATCCCGCGTTGACCCCCGACCCCCGGACATCCGCAACTTTCCGTATGACCGGAACCTGCCAACAGAATGAAAATTACGGATTTCCGAGCCCTCTCGGACGAACGACGACCGGACATCCGTTCTTTTACGGACGTCCGTAACCTGTAGATATTGACTTCGGCTGATTTTTGTTTTGTCCGTAACTAATTCATCCGAACTCCGATTTTGACGTTCTTTAGCTCGTTTTGAAGCTCTTGACATCCTCCTTCCCACAAAAATACCACCAACATCTTTTGACTCCATCAAATTTTCCAAAATTTGGCATCCTTGCCTAGGGCTTCCACCACATCATCCGCTACACCACCATCGACTTCCGCAACGTAACCAATTTTGTTCCCCATGGTTGTTTGGGTTGTGTTTCGAGTCTCCTAAGGTGTTTCGGCTATTTAGGGATGGTTGCTTCCTCATCAACCACCACCACCACTTCCGCATAGGCTTGCCCACCATACACTTCGGCCATCCCAACTTAACCCCATTTTGTTTGTGTTGTGAGTTGTGTCTCCTAAGGTGTTTAGGCTACTTAGGGACCGTGCTTCCAACTCCGACACCGTGTATAGTCCACCACCTTCCACCCCATTTCCGCATTGCGTACTCCAAAACCACAATTGCATTTCCGCAATCCCATTGAGCTTCCGCAACCATCACCGCATTCCGCTACCACCATTTGACATTTGTCATTTGAGATTTTGAGTCCGCGGTTTTTCTGTTTCCTAAGGTGTTTCGGCTACTTAGGAACGAGTCTCCATCATCTTGGTATTTACATCAAGAACACCGCCACTCATCATCGCAACGGACAGTAACCTCGACGACATCATTGTACATTCCCCTTGCAATTACATTGATAACCCCTAGCCCATTTTGCGTCACTTGCCTATCGAGACTAGCCATTTGAGTATTGCCGGCAACGTTACTTGTGCACATTAGTGAGCATCGATACACCCTCCATTGCATACTTACCATATCATCTTGGTATCATATCATCTCTTGTGTCACAAAGATTGTTCCCGCATATACACTATTGCTATCTTGGTTTGTGCATTGTGCAAAAGTGGCCATCCAAAAAAAAGAATAAGCTATTAAGCAAAAGAGAAAGAGCAAAGAGCTTGTAAGCAAGTGCTATAGCATCATACCACATTGCATATAAGATTGTCATATCTGATCATCTTGGATCAAACACCGGGAACCATACATACATAGCATACTTGGGATAGAAAGTTTATCCATTTTGCATATCATAGGTTGTGCACAAGTGTCGTATCCGCCTATAGAGCAATCATGCTAGCATCTCTCTTGAGTTGTGCAACATGAGCGTTTTCCATGGATTCCACATTTTGTGCTCAGTCCTTGGTTGCACGACCCCATTTATCTATCCGTGTGTGCATTTCCGTGTGCCATTCTTTGCTATTGGTCTACTTGTTTCACTTGCGAATTTGTGAATCTCTTTCAACATTATTGACTCTTGCTAACATTTTGCATCAAATTTTTGTGCCACTATCCTCACCAAGCTCCACCATAAGCCTTACTTGTGTAGGTGTGAGAAACCGACAAGAATTGGTACCAATTGTGCTATTTCCTTGTTACACATTGAGTGATCATTGATCCATTTTCAACATCGGTCAAGTTACATTTGGTATAAGTTCTTCTCTTTCTCCCACTCATATTTGCTCGAGTCTTGTGATGGATAGGCAAGGCATTTCATCTCCGGTCTTCGACAACAACGACGGCATGAACAACTACATCACCAAAGCGTCCATCTTCGATCTGCAACGACAAATGCAAGGCACACAATCTACCTTGCGAGAGCGCCTCGACAACCTCGCCATCGACATACACCATTCCGAAGCAAGGAAAAGGGACTACATCGACACCAAGTTGGGCGAGCTAAAGGATCAACTACGAGACATGGTGGCCGACTACAAGTCTTCTTCCCCTTCATCATCATCATGGCGGCGGCGAGCAAGTTGATCATCTTCGGAGCGCCAAAACGATGTGAGCGCAAGTCGTCCACGTCCACATCTCCATGGCGACCATTGCCAACATCGTCATGAAGGGCAAGACACCTCCAAGCAACATGTGCACGACGACGACGAACGACATCTACTACGAGCTCAAGGGCGACAACGACACCATCAACATGAAGATGCTCCACAAGCGCAAACGTACAAGTCCCAACAAGCCCTACTTCACGCCAAGTCCAAGCTTCATGAGCAAAAGAGAAGACCGCGAGACGAGCACCACCAAGACGGAGCTACGGCTACCACGACCACTTCGGCATCTTCGCCAAGTGCTATCAAGGCATCTTCTCCTTTGGATGTACTGCATCTTCGCCTACTTCCCATGAGTTCGCCTACATCGACATCTTCAACAACAAGGCGACCACCTACGAGCGAGGGCGACACTTCCATCTTCGGAAGCCCCTCAAAGAAGATGGTCGAGCATGGGAAATTCCCTTCGGTCATGGAGACGAGCTATGAGGTGCCACATCATATGGGCCTCCAACAACAAGACGGTGACAAGAAGGTCGAGCAAGGGCCATCCCCTTCGACCACGGCAATGAGCGCGAGCCTCTTCAACGACCCGAAGACGGTGCCCATATTGTACTCATACTTCGAGTCAAGCTACGCGAGCGTACATGAGACCTTATCTTTGGTCTTAGAGGAGAGTGATGTTGTGCCATCTTCGGCCTTCATCCACGGCTACGACTACGACATGATTGAGCATGGAGACATTTGCACCTACATCTCTCCAACACCCACATATCTTGAGATGACCCAAGTGCCATGTGAGGAGACACACTAGCACATGAGTGATATGAGTGACTCCACCATACGTGACATTGAGAGCATTTCCTATGAGAGGATGAGTGTGACCACCACTAGCCCCACACATGAGAGCATGCCACACATCCTGTGTGAGGTTAAGAGCCATTTGAGTGACTCCACCAACCATACGAGTCAGAGCATCCAAGAGGGAGTGAGTGAGCCACAACACTGAGTTAGTGAGGTAGTTGACACGGCATGTGAGGCCACTATGATTTCTAACGACTTAACCTCTACTCCGAGTGTGTTTTCTTCTTTGGTGCTAGGTCTCCTACATGATGACATGCCTATCCTCGACGAGTCCATACCTCCATTGGAGACAACGATGGCCATGGTGGACGATGATGCACCCCCCACATGGTTACATCACGATGAAGATGGCAATGACTTGTTCTTCGACACCTCACCTACAACACATGAGCGATGCTCCAAAGGTAACATAGGTGATGGTGCTTCTCTTGTCCCACTAGTGGACTATCTCACGAACGATTGCTTAAGATGTTGATCCACCTATTCCCATGCTTCATGCTAGTGCGACTTCTTCATGTCATGACTTACCAATTTATGATGACTACGATGATGAGCATCTTGAGTTGCCTAGTTGTGATGCCATGCTCCATAGGATATCCTGTGAAAATTCTATTGGTCACATTCTATTTGACAATCCTTTGAACTTGTCATATGCTATGAGTGAGATCTCCCATATTGCATCATTTCAATCTCAACATAGTAACTATGCATGCCCCATTAAAATAAATCCCATTTGCACTTATGGCATAGATGACGAGATGATGGTCATTGGCTTTTATTTTTCATGTGATGATATTGCCATGCTTCCTTTACATGATTTGCGCAATTCATCTACTATACCATGCCATGATCACATTGTTCCAAATATGCATTATTTTGAATGTTGTCGATATTCTCCATGTGATGTTTCCATTAATGCTCATGAGGAGACCCCCATAGTTTCCTCATACATATTAGGAGATTTTGCTGCATTCCATACTTTGCATGATTCCCACGATGGTGCACACCATATGCATTCGATGAATAACAATGCTCTACATATTTCTCATGATGCATTACACAATGAGTCTCCATTATGCTATACATAATAACAAACCTCTCATGATGGATGACATGTCTCTATATCACGCATCTCATTTATTTGAGCATTGGGTATTTTGTGCTAACCAACACAAGCACGTATGCATCATGATGGATGATGTGTACATATACCACGCACACACAATTTTTCCGGTGCCTTTTTTGTGTAGGTACTCATTTATACTCATCAACCTCTCAATCCCAAGAGTTGACGAAACGAGCTCTTGAGAGCAATGACGATGATTTGGGATCACGTGGACTATCCTTACCACCATTCCCTTCGCGCAAGAACTACGCGCATCTCTTTTACTTGGCTCTCACAAGGCTATGGGCTATTTACCACTTGTCAACTTATGCCCATACCATCATGTTCACTTTGCATGCTATGCCTCTTTACATGATTTTGCCATGCAATTGTGAGCCTTGCTTGCATTTACCCATGATTCACCATTATACTACTCTTATGTGTAATTGCATGCTTGGTGGAGATCCTTGCTGCTATTGCCATGTTTATCATGTGCCTCATACTATTGATGCTTGTTGTGTTGGGAGAGTCATGATGTCCCATTGCTATTTAGACATGGCCTCTCGCCAATACATTGATGCTACTTTCCTCATATCTTGCTTTCATGCTTGTGCTATGCCATGTGAATTATTCATGCCCACTATTTGCACACATGACATGCTTGCCATGATTCCTCCTAGTACGTTGCATCTTCTCACTACTAGCTTGCTTGACTTGATCACTATGATTACTTGCTTGGTTGCATCACCCATGTTCCGCTCTTACTCACTTTCTTGGGTTGATGACATATATGTTCATGCCTCTCACTTGATTCGTGTTGATCATTGTCTCTTGTCTCCATTAGTTGCATCTCTCATATCACCTTGTATTGAGTGCCAACTTGCTATGCTTATTGATCGTGGAGACTTGGACACATTGGTTGTGATGCATGCTTGTTTGATTGAGCCTATTGTATTTGGTTGTTCGCACATCATATGCATCCATACTATGAAATGCTCCCTTGTCCTTGCTTATGATGAGCATGATGCATACACTTGTTGGGTATCTTACCACACGAATGATAGGTTTTGCATTTCCGCTAACCTCATTTGTTTTTCCGAGTGTTTGTCATGTTCTTTCATTTTGAAGGATTCACAAGGTGGTACCATCACGAGACATCTTAGTTATGAGAAGGCATACAAGATACGCAACTCCATCATCCTTGAGAAAGTCCTAAAGGTGACCTCCTTCTCTTTGAGCCATCCTCAAATACGCATATTGGATGGGTCATTCTTTCATTGTTGTTTCCTTCTTGTTGCATACATGATACATCTCGCGAACGGAGGAGCGACATTGGAGATTGGCTCTATGGACCTTCACATTGAGGAACGCTCGGACTTATTGGATGCACCTTCGGAACTCCACTTCTACCACGACATCGAGCATTGGTATACCAACACCTCCATATTTGTTGATTGTGCTCACACATGTCATGCTCATTGGACATATCATACACATGACAAGTTTGCACCCTATGCATGGATTGACTCACATTATGCTTGTCTTGTTGCATCTATTCCCATGTCATCCATGATATATGAGCTTCTGCATTTCCTTAGCAAATTTGTTGTGATCTTTCTTGATGGCATATTCTTACATTATGATCATATTGCCCACCATCAATTGCATGATAACATAATCATATTGAGCATCCATTGCCATATTCATGCCATTGATAAACCGTCCTACTACGACATCATTTTGCACCGTGGTTGCATTGATCCTATTCACAACACATTTGTGTGCACAATGAATGTTTTTGCTCCCATGAATGCTTTGCATCTCATTCCATATCATATTGCTAAGCTTCATGTGTTTTCTCATGAACAATCTTGCCTCACGGACTCATTCGTACATGATGGACACTTTGTTTGCGCTAACCATTGTATTTCCGAGTGTTGTTTGCGTTTGCTCCTTTTGCATGTATACCACTCCGGCGACCCCTTGGAGTACTTGGATTGCGCCATGACTTCCACTTCGTCCAACCACAAGTCCGTTCACGGCAACCATTTCCATGGTGATGAGGATCAAGATCCGAGGCGGATCTTTTCCAAGGGGGAGGAGATGATGCGGAGCATCCCACGTTCATCCCCATGTACACTCCGACTACTCTCCAAGCCCCAAGGATACATAAGATGAGACCTCGACTATACACCATTGGACACAAGGTGAACTCGCTCCTCTTCGAACCATCACCTTCCATATGTGAGACATGGCTACTACCTCAAATATATGTGCTATGCATGACCAGGAACAAAGAGGAAGACCATGGACAAGACGGCGAGGACACCAAGTGCGAAGGACGAGAAGAAGAGCTGTCACGGAAGCTACAGGCTCCGGACGACCGGCCCAACCCGGACGTCCGACACCTCCCAGGCCCTGGACGACCGGACACCTACGGACGACCGGCGCCTTGGCGACAGAACCTAATCTACGGAAACCCGAGGAGGACCGGACGACCGACGACCGGACGACCGGACTTCTACGGACGTCCGGACCCCCGCGGGCCTCCGGACGACCGGCGTCTCACGGACGACCAGACCCTGGCTGTGTCCAGTTGCGGGCTGAGGCCCATGTACCCCTTCACTTCGCCCCCCATTTGCACTAAGACTATAAATAGACCTCCCCCTCCTCCTAGTTTGGGTTAGCAAAGGATTAGCTCATGTTTGTGTGAGAGCTTTGCTCATCCACTTGGTTACCTTCTCCTCGAAGACGTGCCTCCATCGGAGAAGATCCTTCCAAGCGGATTCAAGACCCCCTCTTGGGTGGCCCCATCAAGACCTCCTCACGGAGAAGAACCGGTTACCTCTTGTATCGTCCTTTGTTGGACTTGGATCTTGTATCTCACCTTTGTGTTCATCGATCTAGCGCATGTGTGATCTATTCTTGTTGGTTGAGTGATTCTCTCGTGTTTCCTCTTGTGTTTTCCCTTGTGTTTTCCCGTGTGTTCATCGTGTTCTTAGTCGGGATCCGCTCCTCTCGTGAAAGATCGGCCGTACGGAGTTCCACTCCACATCAACACCTTAGATGCTTTCGTGATACAAGCTCTTCGGAGCCGTTGGATTTGTGACCCAACAACTCCTCAGTGGTTCGAATGGTTTTTTGCAGAAAAGCCCCCAAAGAGTTCGGCTACTGCTTACAGGCACAAAGACTGCTCAGATGCCATTGGATCTCAGATCAAACGACCTCGAAGCTCGTATCACCGTAGCATCCAAGCTACGAGAGCACCTGATGTTTTCTCGCACGGGTGAATATGACGTGCTCCCGCACCGTAGATTCTATGGTGATACGAGTTCACGAAGATCTAACGGCCCACAGTAGGAGGTTTGAATGTTTTTGCAATATACGACTGAGAGAGTTTGGGAATTGCACAGAAAGTACAAGTACTACGCATGTGCCATCTGATCACAGATCATACGACCTAGATGCTCGTATCATCGTAGCGGCTAATTAAGCTACGGGGAGCACCTAATATGAGCAACGGGGAGCCATTGGATCGAAGATGCAGCGGCACACACGAGGCCTGAATGTTTTATTTGCAAAAAAACCTTTGGAGAGTTTGAAAATTGCGCATAATTAGAAAGACGACTCCCAAGCCATTGGATCTCACTTCCAACGATGTAAAAACTCGTATCCAAGGTTGTTAGAATCGCGATTCTGTTATACGATTCTACAACTTTACGATCCAAACTTACTCATCTGATTCTACGATTTTAGTTCATAAAATCTACGTTTCTATGATCCTGGTAGTGAAGATTCTACGATTTACGATTCTACCATTAGAGCTCCGATCCGATTCAAAATCACAATTCTGACAACCTTGCTCGTATCACCATAGCATCTAAGCTGCGGGGTGGATGTGATATTCTATGCCGTTGTCATTTTTGTTCGTAAACTTGCAAAATACGTGTAACTCGTGCCGTTCCTTGTCTAACCGCGCAAAGTGTTTGTTCAAAAAAACCATCCTACACTGAAATATCGAAAGAACACACAGGGGGTCCCACTTGTCATTGATCAAATTTGGACCTAAAACTAACAAATCTGAAAGACGAGATTCAAACTGGCAACCTGGACTACAAAGTGTAAGTCGACAACTTGAAACAACAACGGTTGTTGGCTTTGTCCCATAACTTGATTTTATACAGTATTACGTTGAGTAGAGTAGAGGGAGTGCCTCGTCAACACGTGCATGACCGTTGACTCACTTGCTGGTGGGTCCCAGGTCTATGATCTCTCCTCTTCATCGTCTAAGCTTTAGACGCATGGGCACACATGAAGAGCGGTGCTAGCTTGCCGTGGTGTTATTATAACTAAAAAAGCTTGGAAAATAGAAGAATCGCCTAGAACAAGAGACGTTGTGGCTGGTCGAGGCGGAGCTAACCACACCTAACCTCCGTGCCACGTTAGCATGATGAAGTTGTGTGGCTAGTGGGGTGTTTTCGACCGACTTTCTGGGTCTCGTGGTCGAACCATAGGTACTACTACATCTGATATATTTTTACACGCACATTTTTCCTCCGTGCCGAGACATGGCACACCCTACCGCGCGGTTTCGGGGACCCCCCGAGTGGTGCACGTATATATTCTTCCTTACCGAGACGTGGGACGCCCTACCGCGTGTTTTTTGGGTCCTCCTTGGTCGTAGCACCGAAGCAAGTAAATGAGTCGTCAAATCACGAAAGACCACCTTTCCTGCCGAGTACATCAGTGAAGCACGGTGGCAAGCTAGTTGGGCTAGTATGACCGATTAGCTAGGCCGCCGCCACATTTGTTTTTTCACCCTTTTTTTATCTCCTTGCCGGCAGGTAAATTTAAATATCCACCACGGCGTTGCTCTAGTCTTTGGGTGCGCAGACGCGGCAGGATTTTTAATTTTTTGATTGACGGGAGCAGGCGCGGCAGGATTTTTAATTTTTGATTGACGGGAGCAGGCGCGGCAGTAATTAGTCACGATGACTCCGCCTGTAAAACCCACTGCTCCCTGATGTGAGAAGTCGTCGACTGGTGCTTTCCCATGGTGAAAACCTAAAGATTCCCCGCTCCTCGGCTGGCTCCCTCCGCCTTCCTGTAGATTGCATTGCCTTTCAGCCGTTTTGCCCCCTTTGCTTCCTCTCCCCATCGCTTCTACCTGGTGCCATGGCAGCGCAGCAGATCACGGAGTCTGAGGTGAGGCGCCTGACACAGGAGCTCGAGGCCAAGGATGCGGAGCTCAGGGCCAAGGACGTGGAGCTCCATGAGCTCAAGGAGGAGAGGACTGCCATGCTCCTCCGTTATGTGCGGGAGTTCACGGAGCTTCAAAAGCGGCAGGCGTCCACCACAAAGATGCTTAAGGCATCGGCGACATTGCTGCAGAAAGCGGGAGATACGATAGGCCATCAGGGGAGGTGGCTGGAGCGCGAGCGGGCCGATCGTGACGAGGTCCAGGATCGCCTCAGCCACTTGGTGGACCAAGTTGCCACGCATGTGTTGCGGCTGCGCGATGCCTACCGTCGTGCCAGCGCGACCATGTCGGCCGTCGGGCTAAACCCGTTCGACCACCCCGTCGACTTCAACGAGCTGCGGCTTCCTGACCTGGTCTCCTTCTTCACCTATATCGCCAAGGAGCTGAGCCGTCTCCGCGTGATGTGGGGCGGAGCTGGACAAGGAGGGGTTGCGGGCTGCCGTCGCCCTTGCCGGGCGAATCCTCTTAGGGCTCTGTCACCGGAATCCATTCGTGCCATTGGACGCCGTCTTTGAGGAGCTGGCTCCCGTCGACCTGGAGCAGGCTCTGCGGGCTGTTGCACCCTGCATCACCAACATCGTGCGCCTAGAGAAGCAGAGGGACTTCGGTGGTGTTTAGGTCTCCTCTGCATGGGCATGTCCATGTCTTGGCGCAACATGACCGTTGGATCAAAATCAGACGATGCAGATCAGTCACTGTAGCACAAAGCGTGTGGGTGTGTTTGGTTGCATTCTCATCTCAATACAGTTACATTACTGTTCATATAGTTGACATGCGCACAACATAATTTGTTATCATCATATCTTACTCCTACACTAGCAACAAGATTATGTAGTACTGACGTATGAACCACTGCACATGCCTAGTAGTAGGACCACTGTGTATGTTCAAGTGGCTACCGTGTTTCGCACTCCTCCGTCGTAAGAGTGGAAACGCTTGCTGTAATCATTTTTTTCTTCAGAAAAAATAGTGGACTCGCTCTACCATGCGCATCCTCCTCGACAGTCGTCGGGAACTTTCCTACTCACTTTTGCCGACGTGTGGGACAGCCATCATCAGGGTCCACCAGCCATGCACTAAATTACTCTGTAGTAGAGTGCCCAACTGCACGGTAGACTTCCCCGATCGAAGTGTCGCTGTAATGCCCAATGAGCCGTCAAATCACAAAACCCCCTCCTTTCCAGCAGTAAGTTCGACGGATGAAGCAACCATCATTTCACTCTTCTCTCTCAGCTTCCTCTCGACCCAACCCTCGCTTCTCCCTCATCTAGTTCCTCATTTCTTCAGGAAAACCCCGACCTGCTTCTAACATTGTTCTTCTCTCCCAAAGAAGGAAAGGTGAGCGCATCAATGGTGTTGATTCTGGCCAAGGCCCTGTCTTGCACATCCTATAACTCCCTCTCTTTTCTTCTTTTGGGTTTGTGATTATGGTTTCTTTTCTTTTATTTCTATTTGACAGTTTCTTGATGGACGCTGGAGCACCGGCCGAAGTGATGTCTATGGCTCTGGCAAAAACCGTCGAGGCTCATGGTACAAAGAAGCGTAAGCACCCCGCGGAGACTACCGCAGACAAGCTCAAAGCCATCGCCCTGTTCAAGCCCCCCTCTCCGGGAACCCACATTAAGCAAGTCCAGGTAATATCTCTTCTTGACGATCTTTTTCTCGATCTTGATCGTGTTTTTTCATCTAACACACCGTACTAGTACTAGTAGTACCACTTTCTGGGTGATCTTGCATGTGATTTTTATGTGCCAAATGGCTGTTCTAAATTCGTCTTTTGACCAAAACATGCGAGAGGTTGACACTGATTTCTTATAGATTACTTTCAGCTACTTTATGAACATCAATGCTACCTTTGAAGAGGGTATATTTGCATCAGTAACTTGTGTTATGGATATTGCAAGTAATCCTTCTGCTCTCATGCCTTTGAAGACATGTTCTAGTGTCTTTGTTCACTCATTTCTGTGCGTATATGTAGTCATATATGGAGTAAAATATCAAGAATCATCTTATATTTCTGAACGGGGGTAGTAATAAAATACATGCCGTGTGAACTGGAAGACCTGAGGATGAGTTCTACTGCTAAACTATCCAGCTGATGTGTCCTATCGCCACGTGTCCTGAACTAGTGTTTTCCTGTAGCATTGTTGTCAGGCGTGTTCTTGAGGCTGTACTTGACCACAACAATTTCCTGGCTGTACCTTCGATTACGAAGGGTGTGGTTCTTGTAAAGCTTCCAGACAAATCTGATGCGGCCTGTCTTCATCGTCATGTTTATGAGTGGAAAGACCACTCTGTTAGGTTCTCCAAGGTTGACGAGATGGTGATGGTGCAGGTAGACATCTCTCACGAAGTCCATGGCCTAGTCAGTTATGCAGCGTTCATCCCGTAGGTCGGTGGCAAGAAATAGTCTGCATAGTTTAATTAGTGCAACTTTGCTTGTCTGTAGTAAGTACTATTGTTCAGTACTTGATTTGTGTTTGTGAACCCTGTATTGTTTAGTACTGCCGCTTTTGGTGTGTGGTGAGTCCTGAGAATAGCCTATGTTAAAGTCTGTCCACTCAATTTAGTCTGTATATTTTGAAGTATCCAGATCATCTTTTTTGTGAGGACGGTTTATCAATTATGGTTACACTCCAATATTTTTATGCATTGCAGGGTTTATCCCACCCACTAGGATTTCCAGTCCCATGGATGTTCGGTCCATAAGATTTGTCACAACCTTTGGACTATCCTGCTTGTGGGAGTAGGCGGTGGCCCTGCATGCCATGCGTAGTTGGACGACCAATCTTCTGTTTAGTACTTCAACATAGTGATTTCCTGGTAAGGATTCACTCATGTAACATCAAGTTCATCTTTTTGATTTACTGTCTAGATCTGATTTAATGTCATGTTTTCTTTCTTTTGCTGCAATTTTACGATGCAGGCTTTGCCATGTGACATTCATCACAGAATAAACCGTTTGGTTTGCTCTATGATGGATATTTTTGCAGGTTTCACTTATTATGTCGTGTCAGTAACGGAGGCACTGTCCATCACTTATATTACCGGAAAAAATTGTATCAGTCTGTTGTCTGAGTACAAGATGAATCCCTATAATGAACTACAGTTTGGTTTAACAAACACGCCACAATTAGTCCATCTCACGTTTAAAAGAAATGAAGAAAAAGACTAGATCACGGTCCCGGAGCCTAGTCAAGTTAGAAAACTGATCATAGCAGATCAGACACGATCGCCGCTGTCTCGCACATCGGTACCACCTTCAGCAACGGACTGAGCACCGACAGTTGCTCTTGCACTGACAGCGGCAGCAGTTCAGTCTGATCCAGATGATGATTGGGCACCGACCGCGTCAGCGGATCAGGCTGATCTACCGGATCAGGCATCGACACCGGCACCTGATCCGACACCGGCACTAGCTCTACAAGGAGCACCATCTCCGGCAGCAGCGGCGGCGGCACTACTAGTCGCACCGGCACCTGATCCGACACCGGCACCAGCTCTACAAGGAGCACCATCTCCGGCAGCAGCAACAGCGGCACTACCAGTCACACCCGCACGGGCACCAGCAACGGCTTCGGCACCTGCACCAACACTTGCACTTGCATCTGCTCTGGCCCGTGTAGCGGCAACGGAACCAGCAGTTGCACCGGCAACAAACTGGGCTGCGGTTCGCACTTCATATACCAAAGTCCTTACAAAAACTGACATGTCCACCTTCTTGGTAAGCATTGGCCGCCCAAGTGCTTCATTCTTTTTTCTTTCCATGTTGTTTCACATGATTCACTGGGTTGATCTAACTGTTTGTGTATGTCTTCTTGTTTGCAAACAGAGAATTCGTAGAGCAACGAGGGAGTCGTTCAACAATCCGGGCGACCGTGGCCAAGTTTCTCTTACCATGCGCAGCCTTGGTGTGAATGAATCTGCTCAATATACCGTAAGTACAAAGGATGGTCGCATGATGATTGATGCTAGAGGATGGTCAATGTTCAAATCTAAGTCATATCTTGCGGTAGGCGATGATGTCAAAATTAAACTTTCTCGGCAAGGAGAGCTGGTCCAAATCAACTTTGAAATTCTTCAATAGCAGCACGCAACTGCCGAACTGATCTATCCTCCAAGAGGTTTTGATGTAATACTTTGGCATGGTGAAACAAGTGTCCTGTGTGTATAAGTAGTACGACAGTATCGTTGATAAAATTGCAACTCTGATTGCTTGTTAGGAACTTTCGTTTGATTTCATTCCAACAGCAGCCGTGCTTTATTCAATTTTGTGTATTCGCCTTGCGATAGAATCTAAAACTAGCGCCGTACTGACCGCTTGCAATATGAAAAGCACTGAGGTAGAACACATGGGCCCCGAAACATGCAGGCCCACCGGGCTGTGGCCCAAAGTCCAGAACTGTGAGCCTGTCTGAGTATTTCTCAGCTGAGCACCCATAATGCCCGTGCGTTGCACGTAACATCAAGATGCATTTGTATGAGTATTTTATCTTGTGAGAGAAAAGGATGAACGAGGGAAGGCCTTATTTGCAAATGTGGAGAGGTGGGTGGGTACCTTTTTGCAAAATTGCGATAGTTTCCTTCCTATCCTTCAGATATAAATCGAACGGCCTATATTGCAGGATGGTAGGCACACCATTATCACCAACTCGTCTATACCGTGTTAAAAAACTCTGTTTTTTATAAATATATATGTTATATATATTCCCCTTGATTTTTCTTATGTATAAAGTTGTGATATAAAAGATCGTTATATTTCTTTACAGAGGGAGTATCTCTCTGTCAAAAATATATTTACGTGTAACTAGTTACTCCTGTCTTTCTACTTCCTTTCGCTGATATGTGGGGCATCCGGCAACGGGGTCCATGTGCCATATGCACCAAATTAGAGTGCACAACTGCACGGTACACACACCTTAGTCGTAGCGCCGCAGTAATGCCCAATAAGCCGTCAAATCACAAAAAACCCCACCTTTCCAGCTTTAGCAGTAAGCTGGACGGACGAAGCGACAATATTTCACTGGGCCTGAATCCCCTTCTCCCTCGTCTGCCTGTTCAGAGAAAACCCCTGCTCGGCGATTGCATAGGGTTTTCTCATGAAGAACCTGGTACGAATTCTTAATCCATCCCCGATAAATCCAAGTCCCTTGGTCGCGGGTACTCCTAGGGTGGCAGCCGCCGCCGTTGATGCATTTTTCTTCCTACTGAATCTACTGTGTTTCATTTGCAGTGCCCAAAGTGCGAGGACCCTACTGGTTTCTGTGCCCTCGGCGAGACGCCGCACTTGTTTCTTCTCATCCTAACACAGGATTTTAAAACACGCACAGTATGTTCCTATAATCCTCTTTTCTATCCGGGAGGGTGGGCTTTTTTGAACATGCTGTCGACTAATTTGGAAATTCGGATTGCTATATTTGGATAAAAGGTACTAGTACCATGGTCAACTCTGACGTGAAGGAGGAAATTATTTCTAGATTTGGATATAGGGAATACATTGTGTTCTCATATTATTTTTCGTGCAGTGCATTCCTTGCTCTGCTAGAACACATGTACTCAAGATGCTCGGCCTTGCCATAAGTGAATACACCAGTTTAATTGTCACAGTGAAGACAAGCCATGGATATAAGTTTCGAGTTGGGTTCATGAACCAAGAAGATCGCTACTTTTTTATGGCCGAACTTGGATAAACTTTCTCAAGTGTTACGGACTGAAAGTTGGCGCACGAATGTTGATGGAAATAGCAGAACCTGGTCTCATCTTCACTGCGATCTTCCACCCCGACGTCGTTCCAATTGTTCATCCATGTTAGTTTTGCATCTGGTTCTTGCTTCTTGCTTCGATTACTTCTTAATCCACCTATTATGTCTAACTAATCACAATTTAACTTTAGAAGTAGCAACGAATCTCTCATGAAGATGCTACTTCTAACTAATATTTTCTTATAATTGGTGGCACGTGTAGGTTTTTTCAGAGTTAAGCAGGCTACTCGTTTGTTATTCTATAAGAACTCGGCTGTTACTCATGGCACTGAAGTTGACTTGGACGACATCCACGAGTTCCTACACTTTATTGATCGTCTTGAGGTCCTTGTGGGGCGTTTCAATGGTGGAAGGCCATGTGGGATATGTGTGCCACTGCTGCACTCGTTGAACAGGTCCAACTGTGTTGATAAACTTATGGTACGAGCTATTTTCTGTTATATATGTTGTTCATAAACTCTTGCTTATGCACAGTTTTACAGCTGTGATCTTCTTGAAATAGGAACTGCCCGGGTCTATTGTTCTTATACAGATGCCTGACCATGGTCGGGTCAGACTTGCGCTTGGTCACAACATGATGTTTATGTCGACCTACTCCATTCCCCGTGGAGGTGAAAAGATACTTATTCATGGGTGGTCTCAAATAATGAAGGCCCGTCCATCTTGGAGAATATGACAGAAGATCATGTTCCTGCTTTTTCGTGGCTCTAAAGCGAATATCCTGTTTATTGACCACATTGCGAGATGAAGCCGCTTTCAGAAGGTTGTGGATGCGCGGGGTGGCGCCTGGGCCTTGTCCTGGGGCTTGGCGGCCTCACCCTTTGGTTAACCGTAGGCAAAGTAGCACTGTTTGAGGCGTGCTTTGTACGGTTGAACCTGTATAAGTACTCATACTGCTTTTAGCTATGGTTGTTAAGTGCCCCTGCTAGTTTCAGTTAAGGTTGTTAAGTACTCCTGCTGCTTTTATAGTCTGTCGTGTTTCTTTAGTCATGTCTTCCTCTAGCCGCCAAATCCAAACCAGCGCCGGCGGGGCCGCCTGCTTCCGCCTCCCACGGCTGGCTGCGCCTCAGCGCACGCATCGCTGCCCCACCGTCTCCTAAATCATTAACGCTGACCTCCGCCCGCTTTGCTACGCTCGCCGCGGCGCCGCCCTCTCGCGTTGTCAACATGGTCAACAAACAAGAGGAATCGGCAGAGGACTGTACGTGGAGAGGATGACAGTAGGGGCCCACCATGTCCATGGCCGGGCGCAAGGAAGTTCCTCATTTTTTGTTATATATATATACTCCATTGTCAGCGTATGGAAAAAGGAAATGCTTCTTGCTAGTGGTTTCCTGACATCTAGGACCCACGACATTGTCAGTGTATATAGTCAATAGACAAGAGAACAGCACAGGATCGGCTGACACGTGGGCCGTAGGTACTCGGGCAGTATTTTTTTTTGTTATTGTTGAGACGGAGCAGGGTTTCAACTGGGTTGTGTCCCGTCTAGCCCAGGCTTATATTTTATGTTCACCACATGACCAGCCCAGCTATTTTTTGTTTGTGAAAATGAGCCCAGTTTATTTTTTCTGAAGAATACCCAATCCAAGCCTACTTATTTTTCTATGCCTTAATGGGCTGCAACTCTTTCAAGACGCTTGCAAATCTTGAAAGTAATATGAAATGGGCTGTAAATATAAAAAATAGATGACAAATTGGCAATTACTTTATAATTTCTGAATTTTTTTCACATTTTCAGATTCCAATTTCACTGGGCTTTAACCTAATTCAAATATATATTCAAAGTACTTTAAATCTGGCTTGACATTTCGGTATTAAAAATAGTTTGGAACCCACAGAAATATGCGAAATTTTGTTTAAATTTTTAACCCTGGCCCTGGCCAAAAGAAAACGGATTGCAATAAATTGCATAAGAAGTTGCAATGAGCTAAATATAAATTATTAAACAAATAGGGATTGGTCTGACTTGTGGGCCTATTAAGTTGACGCGTATGCAAGATTTTTTTACTTATTATATATGACAACAAACGATTCTAACAAATGTAACCGTTGGATGTCAATCCAACGGCCGTCGTGTTTCTTCAATCTCTGATCTTCTTGCTCCAGCCGCCAAATCCAGCGCCAGCGGGACCGCCTGCTCCCGCCTCCCATGGCCGGCTGTGCTGCCTCGCAGGCCTCACCACCCCTACTACTCCCACCGCTGGCCAGGCCATCCCTCTACTCACCCACATCCCTCCACTGATGTGGCTTCGCCGCCTCCGGGTCATTCCCTTCCTGGGTCTCGCCGTCCTCCATTGCGCTGGTGTTCTCGGCATGGCGTGGTCAATGTTGTCAACAAACGACAACATTGGAAGAGGGACGTACATGGAGAGGCTGACAATTGGGACCCACATGGTCCATGGCCGCACACAAGCAAGTACCTCCTTATTACGCCAAAAAGAATGATTACTCCCGCTGATAGCTCGGACCCACTAGCTATATCTTCGCACACAAGGAAGTGCCTCCTTATTACGCACAAAAAAATGAATACTCCCCCTGCTAGCTGGGACCCACCATAGAGGGAGGCTGACTTGTGGGCCTACTAAGTTGACGGGGACAGAGGGCTTTGTTAACTTAGTCAATATGAACGATTCTAGCTCTAGTGACCGTACGATGTCCATCCTACGGTGGTAGTGCTTCTTCAACCTCTGGTCTTGTTGCTCCAGCCGCCCAAACCAGCGCCGGTCGTGTCGCGTGCTCCTGCTTCCCGTGGCCGGCTGTGATGCCGCGGAGGCCTCACCGCCCCCTACTACCCCCACTGCTGGCCGCTACCTCTTGAGCACTGCGTTGGTTTTCCCTTGAAGAGGAAAGGGTGATGCAGCAAAGTAGCGTAAGTATTTCCCTCAGTTTTTGAGAACTAAGGTATCAATCCAGTAGGAGGCTACGCGCGAGTCCCTCGCACCTACACAAAACAAATAAATCCTCGCAACCAACGCGATAAGGGGTTGTCAATCCCTACACGGTCACTTACGAAAGTGAGATCTGAAAGATATGATAGGATAATATTTTTGGTATTTTTATGATAAAGATGCAAAGTAAAATAAAAGCAAAGTAAAAAAGAAACGGAAATAACTAAGTGTTGGAAGATTAATATGATGAACATAGACCCGGGGGCCATAGGTTTCACTAGTGGCTTCTCTCAAGAGCATAAGTATTTTACGGTGGGTGAACAAATTATTGTTGAGCAATTGACAGAATTGAGCATAGTTATGAGAATATCTAGGTATGATCATGTATATAGGCATCACGTCCGAGACAAGTAGACCGACTCCTGCCTGCATCTACTACTATTACTCCACACATCGACCGCTATCCAGCATGCATCTAGAGTATTAAGTTCATAAGAACAGAGTAACGCCTTAAGCAAGATGACATGATGTAGAGGGATAAATTCATGCAATATGATAAAAACCCCATCTTGTTATCCTCGATGGCAACAATACAATACGTGCCTTGCTGCCCCTACTGTCACTCGGAAAGGACACCGCAAGATTGAACCCAAAGCTAAGCACTACTCCCATTGCAAGAAAGATCAATCTAGTAGGCCAAACCAAACTGATACTTCGAAGAGACTTGCAAAGATAACCAATCATACATAAAAGAATTCAGAAGATTCAAATATTGTTCATAGATAATCTTGATCATAAACCCACAGTTCATCGGTCTCAACAAACACACCGCGAAAGAAGATTACATCGAATAGATCTCCACGAGAGAGGGGGAGAACATTGTATTGAGATCCAAAAAGAGAGAAGAAGCCATCTTGCTACTAACTATGGACCCGAAGGTCTGAGGTAAACTACTCACACTTCATCGAAGGGGCTATGGTGTTGATGTAGAAGCCCTCCGTGATTGATGCCCTCACCGGCGGAGCTCCGGAACAGGCCCCAAGATGGGATCTCATGGGTACAGAAGGTTGCGGCGGTGGAATTAGGTTTTTGGCGCCGTATCTGATCGTTTGGGGTATGTAGGTATATATAGGAGGAAGGAGTACGTCGGTGGAGCAACAGGGGGCCCACGAGGGTGGAGGGCGCGCCTGGGGGGGGTAGGCGCGCCCCCCTACCTCGTGGCTTCCTCTTTTGTTTCTTGACGCAGGGTCCAAGTCTCCTGGATCATGTTCGTTCCAAAAATCACGTTCCCGAAGGTTTTCATTCCGTTTGGACTTTTGATATTCTTTTTCTGCGAAACTTTGAAATAGGCAAAAAAAACAGCAATTCTGGGCTGGGCCTCCGGTTAATAGGTTAGTCCCAAAAATAATATAAAAGTGAATAATAAAGCCCAATAATGTCCAAAACAGAAGATAATATAGCATGGAGCAATCAAAAATTATAGATACGTTGGAGACGTATCAAGCATCGCGAAGCTTAATTCCTGCTCGTCCTCGAGTAGGTAAATGATAAAAACAGATTTTTTTTATGCGGAATGCTACTTGGCATGATTTCAATGTAATTCTTCTTATTGTGGCATGAATGTTTAGATTTGATATGATTCAAGATAAAAATTTAAGGTTGACATAAAAACAATAATATTTCAAGCATACTAACTAAGCAATTATGTCTTATCAAAATAACATAGCCAAAGCAAGTTATCCCTACAAAATCATATAGTCTGGCTATGCTCCATCTTCCCCACACAAAATATTCATATCATGTACGACCCCGGTTTTAGCCAACAATTGGTTCATACTTTTAACGCGCTTCAGCCTTTTCAACTCTTACGCAATACATGAGCTATAGCCATGGATATAGCACTATGGTGGAATAAGGTACAATGGTAGGGGTTATGTGGGAAGACAAAAAAGGAGAAAGTCTCACATCAACGAGGCTAATCAACGGGCTATGGAGATGCCCATCAATTGATGTTAATGCGAGGAGTAGTGATTGCCATGCAACAGATGCACTAGAGCTATAAGTGTATGGAAGCTCAAAAAGAAACTAAGTGGGTGTGGATCCAACTTGCTTGCTCACGAAGACCTCGGGCATTTGAGGAAGCCCATCATTGGAATATACAAGCCAAGTTCTATAATGAAATTTCCCACTAGTATACGAAAGTGACAAAATGAGAGACTCTCTATTATGAAAATCACGGTGCTACTTTGAAGCACAAGTGTGGTAAAAGGATAGTAACATTGTCCCTTCTCTCTTTTTCTCTCATTTTTTTGGGCCTTTTCTCTTTTTTATGGCCTCTTTTTTTATTTAGTCCGGACTCTCATCCCGACTTGTGGGGGAATCATAGTCTCCACCATCCTTTCCTCACTTGGCACAATGCTCTAATAATGATGATCATCACACTTTTATTTACTTACAACTCATGAATTACAACTCAATACTTATAACAAAATATGACTCTATATGAATGCCTCCGGCGGTGTACCGGGATATGCAATGAATCAAGAGCGACATGTATAAAATAATTATGAACGGTGGCTTTGCCACAAATACAATGTCAACTACATGATCATGCAAAGCAATATGACAATGATGCAGCATGTCATGATAAATGAAACAGTGGAAAGTTGCATCGCAATATATCTCGGAATGGCTATGGAAATGCCATGATAGGTAGGTATGGTGGCTGTTTGGAGGAAGATATAAGGAGGTTTATGTGTGATAGAGCGTATCATACCACGGGGTTTGGATGCACCGGCGAAGTTTGCACCAACTCTCAAGGTGAGAAAGGGCAATGCGCGGTACCAAAGAGGCTAGAAAATTGCGGAAAGGTAAGTGTGCGTATAATCCATGGACTCACATTAGTCATAAAGAACTCATATACTTATTGCAAAACTTTATTAGCCCAAGAAGCAAAGTACTACTACGCATGCTCCTAGGGGAAGGGTTGGTAGGAGTTAACCATCGCGCGATCCCGACCGCCACACAAAGGAAGACAATCAACAAATACTTCATGCTCCGACTTCGTTACATAACGGTTCATCATACGTGCATGCTACGGGAATCACAAACTCCAACACATGTATTTTTCAATTCCACAATTACTCAACTAGCACAACTATGATATTACCACCTTTATATCTCAAAACAATTATCAAGCGTCAAATTTCTCATGATATTAATTAAAGCAAATTGCCATGCTATTTTAAGACTCTCAAAATAATATAAGTGAAGCATGAGAGATCAATAGTTTCTGTAAAACAAATCCACCACCGTGCTCTAGAAGATATAAGTGAAGCACTAGAGCAAAACTATATAACTCAAAAGATAGAAGTGAAGCACATAGAGTATTCTAATAATTTCCGAATCATGTGTCTCTCTCTCAAAAGTGTGTACAGCAAGGATGATTGTGGTAAACTAACAAATAAAGACTCAAATAATACAAGACGCTCCAAGCAAAACACATATCATGTGGTGAATAAAAATATAGCTCCAAGTAAAGTTACCGATGGAAGTAGACGAAAGAGGGGATGCCTTCCGGGGCATCCCCAAGCTTTGGCTTTATGGTGTCCTTAGAGTATCTTGGGGTGCCATGGGCATACCCAAGCTTAGGCTCTTGCCACTCCTTGTTCCATAATCCATCAAATCTTTTACCCAAAACATGAAAACTTCACAACACAAAACTCAGCAGAAAATCTCGTGAGCTCCGTTAGCGAAAGAAAACAAAAGACCACTTCAAGGTACTGTAATGAACTCATTATTTATTTATATTGGTGTTAAACCTACTGTATTCCAACTTCTCTATGGTTTATAAACGATTTTAGCAGCCATAGATTCATCAAAATAAGCAAACAATACACGGAAAACAGAATCTGTCAAAAACAGAACAGCCTGTAGTAATCTGTAACTAACGCAAACTTCTGGAACTCCCAAAAATCAGCCAAAATAGGACGACGTAGGAAATTTGTTTATTGATCAGAAGCAATTGGAATCACTATTTTATAAAGTTCTGGTGATTTTTAACAATTATTTTCGTGAACAGAAAGTTTCTGGAAATTACTGCAAGATCAAATAACTATCATCCAAGAAGATCCCATAGGTTTAACTTGGCACCACCACTAATTAAAACATAAAAACACATCTAACCAGAGGCTAGATCAAATATTTATTCCTAAACATAAGCAAAAAGCAAAAAACTAAAAATAAAATTGGGTTGCCTCCCAACAAGCGCTATTGTTTAACGCCCCTAGCTAGGCATAAAAGCAAGGATAGATCTAGGTGTTGCCATCTTTGGTAGGCAATCCATAAGTGGCTCTCATGATAGATTCATATGGTAATTTTATTTTCTTCCTAGGGAAGTGTTCCAAGCCCTTCTTTAATGGAAATTGGAATCTAATATTCCCTTCCTTCATATCAATAATTGCACCAATCGTTCTAAGGAAAGGTCTACCAAGAATAATAGGACATGAAGGATTCCAATCTATATCAAGAACAATAAAATCTACGGGCACATAGTTCCTATTTGCAACAATAAGAACATCATTAATTCTTCCCATAGGTTTCTTAATAGTGGAATCCGCAAGGTGCAAGTTTAAAGAGCAATCGTCAAAATCACTGAAACCTAGCAAATCACACAAAGTTTTGGGAATAGTGGAAACACTAGCACCCAAATCACATAAAGCATAGAACTCATGATCTTTAATCTTAATTTTAATAGTAGGTTCCCACTCATCATATAGTTTTCTAGGGATAGATACTTCCAACTCAAGATTTTCTTCATAAGATTGCATCAAAGCATCAATGATATGTTTAGTAAAAGCTTTATTTTGACTATAAGCACGAGGAGAATTTAGCACGGATTGCAACAAGGAAATACAATCTATCAAAGAGCAATTATCATAATTAAATTCCTTGAAATCCAAAATAGTGGGTTTATTAGCTTCTAATGTCTCTTCAATCCCACTTTTACCAATTTTTGCATCAAGATCTAAAAACTCCGAATTTTTGGAACGCCTTCTAGGTAAAGGTGGATCATATTCAGTCCCATCATTATCAAGATTCATATTGCAAAACAAAGATTTAATAGGGGACACATCAATAACTTTTAGATCTTCATCTTTATTTTCATAGAAATTTGAAGAACACGCTTTCATAAAACAATCTTTCTTAGCACGCATCCTAGCGGTTCTTTCTTTGCACTCATCAATGGAAATTCTCATGGCTTTGAGAGACTCATTGATATCATGCTTAGGAGGAATAGATCTATGTTTGAAAGAATCAACATCAAGAGAAATTCTATCAACGTTCCTAGCCAATTCATCAACTTTAAGCAATTTCTCTTCAAGCAAAGCATTGACATTCTTTTGCGAATTCATAAATTCCTTAACACTAGTCTCAAATTCAGAGGGAATCTTATTAAAATTTCCATAAGAATTGTTGTAGGAATTACCATAATTATTAGAGGAATTGCTAGGATAAGGCCTAGGATTAAAGTTTCCTCTATATGCGTTGTTACCAAAATTATTCCTACCAAAAAATTCACATCCATAGATTCAGTATTATTCTCAATCAAGGTAGACAAAGGCATATCATTAGGATCAGAAGAAACACTCTTACTAGAAAATAATTTCATAAGTTCATCCATCTTTCCACTCAAAACATTAATTTCTTCTATCGCATGCAATTTTTTATTAGTAGATCTTTCAGTGTGCCATTGAGAATAATTAACCATAATATTATCTAGGAGTTTAGTAGCTTCTCCTAAGGTGATTTCCATAAAAGTGCCTCCCGCGGCCGAATCTAAAAGATTTCTAGAAGCAAAATTCAATCCGGCATAAAAATTTTGTATAATCATCCACAAATTCAAACCATGAGTGGGGCAATTACGTATCATTAATTTCATCCTCTCCCAAGCTTGTGCAACATGTTCATGATCAAGTTGCTTAAAATTCATAATATCATTTCTAAGAGAGATGATCTTAGCGGGAGGAAAATACTTAGAGATAAAAGCATCTTTGCACTTATTCCAAAAATCAATACTATTTTTAGGCAAAGACGAAAACCAAGCTTTAGCACGATCTCTAAGCGAAAAAGGAAATAGCTTCAATTTAACAATATCATTATCCACATCTTTCTTCTTTTGCATATCACACAACTCAACGAACCTATTTAGATGAGTAGCGGCATCTTCACTAGGAAGGCCGGCGAATTGATCGTTCATAACAAGATTCAACAAAGCAGCATTGATTTCACAAGATTCAGCATCGGTAAGAGGAGCAATCGGAGTGCTAAGGAAATCATTATTGTTGATATTGGTAAAGTCAAACAGTTTGGTATTATCTTGAGCCATCGTGACAAACAAACAATCCAACACACGATCAAACAAAAAGCAAGCGAAAAAGAGGCGAACGAAAAAGAGAGGGTGAATAAAATGGCAAGGGTGAAGTGGGGGAGAGGAAAACGAGGGGCAAATGGCAAATAATGTAATGCGGGAGATAAGGGTTTGTGATGGGTACTTGGTATGTTGACTTTTGCGTTGACCTCCCCGGCGACGGTGCCAGAAATGGCTCGTTGTCGGGAGTCCAAATCTTCACTTGACCTTGCCTAAGCCTCCCCGGCAACGGCGCCAGAAATCCTTCTTGCTACCTCTTGAGCACTGCTTTGGTTTTCCCTTGAAGAGGAAAGGGTAATGCAGCAAAGTAGCGTAAGTATTTCCCTCAGTTTTTGAGAACCAAGGTATCAATCCAGTAGGAGGCTGCGCGCGAGTCCCTCGCACCTACACAAAACAAATAAATCCTCGCAACCAACGCGATAAGGGGTTGTCAATCCCTACACGGTCACTTACGAGAGTGAGATCTGATAGATATGATAGGATAATATTTTTGGTATTTTTATGATAAAGATGCAAAGTAAAATAAAAGCAAAGTAAAAAGCAACGGAAATAACTAAGTGTTGGAAGATTAGTATGATGAAGATAGACCCGGGGGCCATAGGTTTCACTAGTGGCTTCTCTCAAGAGCATAAGTATTTTACGGTGGGTGAACAAATTACTGTTGAGCAATTGACAGAATTGAGCATAGTTATGAGAATATCTAGGTATGATCATGTATATAGGCATCACGTCCGAGACAAGTAGACCGACTCCTGCCTGCATCTACTACTATTACTCCACACATCGACCGCTATCCAGCATGCATCTAGAGTATTAAGTTCATAAGAACAGAGTAACGCCTTAAGCAAGATGACATGATGTAGAGGGATAAATTCATGCAATATGATAAAAAACCCATCTTGTTATCCTCGATGGCAACAATACAATACGTGCCTTGCTGCCCCTACTGTCACTGGGAAAGGACACCGCAAGATTGAACCCAAAGCTAAGCACTTCTCCCATTGCAAGAAAGATCAATCTAGTAGGCCGAACCAAACTGATAATTCGAAGAGACTTGCAAAGATAACCAATCATACATAAAGAATTTAGAAGATTCAAATATTGTTCATAGATAATCTTGATCATAAACCCACAATTCATCGGTCTCAACAAACACACCACAAAAGAAGATTACATCGAATAGATCTCCACGAGAGAGGGGAGAACATTGTATTGAGATCCAAAAAGAGAGAAGAAGCCATCTAGCTACTAACTATGGACCCGAAGGTCTGAGGTAAACTACTCACACTTCATCGGAGGGGCTATGGTGTTGATGTAGAAGCCCTCCGTGATCGATGCCCCCTCCGGCGGAGCTCCGGAACAGGCCCCAAGATGGGATCTCGAGGGTACAGAAGGTTGCGGCGGTGGAATTAGGTTTTTGGCTCCGCATCTGATCGTTTGGGGGTACGTAGGTATATATAGGAGGAAGGAGTACGTCGGTGGAGCAACAGGGGGCCCACGAGGGTGGAGGGCGCCCCTTGGGGAGGGGGGTAGGCGCGCCCCCTACCTCGTGGCTTCCTCTTTTGTTTCTTGACGTAGGGTCCAAGTCTCCTGGATCATGTTCGTTCCAAAAATCACGTTCCCGAAGGTTTCATTCCGTTTGGACTCCGTTTGATATTCTTTTTCTGCGAAACTCTGAAATAGGCAAAAAACAACAATTCTGGGCTGGGCCTCCGGTTAATAGGTTAGTCCCAAAAATAATATAAAAGTGAATAATAAAGCCCAATAATGTCCAAAACAGAAGATAATATAGCATGGAGCCATCAAAAATTATAGATACGTTGGATACGTATGACTGGCCAGGCCCTGCGGCGACGGCAGCCTCACACCGCATCCGAACCAGTGAACCCTCGTACTCCTCTTCGTATGGACATCCACTGTTGCGTCTTCCCCGGCTCCGTGTTGTCCCCATCCTAGGCCTCGCCGTCGTCCACCGCCCTTGTGCTCTCGCCGCCGCGTGGTCAACATGGTCAAGGAACGACTTCCATCGGAAGAGTACTGTACGTGGAGAGGCTGACAGCTAGGTCCACGGCCGCAGCAAGGAAGTGCCTCCTTATTTCGCGGAAAAAATGATTCCTTCACCTGACAGCAGGGACCCACCGGACGGGCCACCGTATTTCTCAAAAAAAAAAACGTTTCCCCTTGACTGCTGGGACCCACCAACTACATCTTCGCACGCAAGGAAGTGCGTCCATATTTCGGGCAAAAAAATGATTCCCCCGCGTGACTGCTGGGACCCACCAGCTACATCTTCGCACGCAAGGAAGTGTCTGACAGTCGGGACCCACCTGGTCGAAGCGTACGTAGCATTGTCATTCTGGTCGCGAACGTGTACATACATACGACCGGTCTATCTGCAGGCTGCAGCGATGATCCGTGGCCGTGTAAGGAAGGGCACGTGTCGTAGTAGAGGCGTGCCCGTATCGTAGTAGAGGCGCACACATAGCATGTACACGTACGTACAGCGGCCATGTTGCAAGAAATTAAATACGGCCACGTACGTACATACGGGCGGGGTCTTGAACACCTACTCGCGCATACGTACGGCCAGGGCTCGTGTACATGGTTGAGGCTGGGTCAGAACGGAGAAACTACGTCGTCGTCGTGTTCATGGGGAGGCAACAGAATGCGTCGTGTTCATCGGGAGGCAACGGAACGCGTGCTGTTCATCGGGAGCCAACCGGCTTGGACTGAACAGCCGATGGAAACGAGGCCTAGCGTACCGCAAAACGGAGGAAACGGCCTTGTGTTCGACCGCCCACGGTGGAAACATGATCCTGTTCATCGGGAGGGGTCTGGTGTACCGCAAAACGGAGGAAACAGACCTCCTACGGTCGAAATGAGGTCCTGTTGATCGGGAGGGGTGTGGCGTACCGCAAAACGGAGACGGACATGTGTTGGAGCGCTACGGTCGAAACGGGGGTCCTGTTCATCGGGAGGGGTGTGGCGTATCGCAAAACGGGACTCCACGGGATACTGTTCATCTCCACCGTCGACTACATCCACGATCTACTATTCATCCACCGTCGACTCCTCCAGCCTCCACCTGCGACTGTTCATCCACGGGCTCCTGTTCATCCAGCCTCCAGCGCGCGCTTCTCCATCGACTACTGTTCAACCAGCCCTCTCCACGGGGGTCCTGTTCAACCACCCCTCCACGGGCTACTGTTGATCCAGCCCTCCACCGGCTACTGTTCAACTAGCCCTCCACCGGCTACTGTTCAACCAGCCCTCCACGGGGTCCTGTTCATCCACCGGCTCGATCGATCGGGGTACTGTTCATCCAGCGGCAACGGCCTCTACTACCACGGGTTCCTGTTCATCCAACCCCCCACCAGGAACTGTTCATCCAAACCCCCTCAACAACGCTCACTGTTCATCCAGGGAAGGAGGCAGCAGTGTTCGATCGGCTTCAGTTAGCAGCAGTAGCGAAGGAATCACTCGGGTTAGTTAACAGCAAGGTATCGATCGATTGCTCGGGTTCAGTAACGCGTAGCCTGCAGTGCAATCGCTCGGGTTCAGTTAGAGCCCAACGCCTCGCTCGGGTTAGTTAGAGCCCAACGCCTCGCACACACGCGCGTACATACGAGAGAAACACGCATCGCTCGGCCCCCGACCACCCACCGTAACCGGGAACTCCCCGATATTTTCCTCGCCCTCGCTTCTACCAAGGTTTCCGTCATGGATGGCCCAAAGAATGTCATGCAGCTGCCTCTCCGACCCGCCCAGGACGAAAAGCCCATTTTCTTTCATGATTTTTTTCATAGAAGTAGGACCCCACCACATCTATGATGATACCGGGTTTTGTCACAATTATCGTCATAGAAGTGTCATAAGTATGACAATTTTTTTCGTTCGGCCCTAAATGTCATGGATGTGTCTTTTTTTGTAGTGAGGGTAGGCAGGGCGTCAGATTGGAGAGGTTGGGCGGTTGCTAGAGTAATGCACAGGCCAGAAACACAGGGCACGAGACTCGCGAACCAGGGAGGTTGCCCTAAAATGGTGGACAGCCAGCCCCGACGCCTCCCCCTATAAAAGGGGTGTTGCTGAAGGCGATGCTCATCCACCTCTCCATTCTCCATTCTTCTAGCATCTGCCACCGCCATGGTGAGAGGGAAAGGCTGATATTGCGCTTCTACTGCTATAGTGTGAGCTCCTCCCCGGCAGCATACCCTTGCTTCGGCTGCGGTTGTGGAGGCTCGCCCCAGTGCTCGGGGCGGGGCTGCGCCGGGATCATGGAAGACGTGGCGCACGGGGCCGGGGTAGCCAGAGTAGGGCGCTCGTCGTTCCACCCCCAGCTGCCCCTCCTCCACAGAAGGCCATACAGAGGACATAGAGCTCGAGTTTGTCGTGGAGCTGCACGACCGACCACGAAGCCGGCTGCGGCTCCACCATCCCTTTGCTAGGGTGATGGAAGTCGACCAACCGCTCGATCCGTGGTTGTGCATGGATGGCTGCTGCAATGGCTCCGTTTGGGTGAACATCAAGTTCTTCGCCAAAGGCATCATGTACTTCACATGTGGGTGGAAATCCTTCGCCCGTGCTCGTTATCTGTGGTAGGGGCATCTTCTCCACTTCAAGCTAGTGGAATCTGACATGCTCTCTGTGAAGTTCTTCGAGGCTTCAGGCGCTCGCATGGAGTGCTGCATGGAGAGCTCGAGCAACAGTGAAACCTCCTCCTCGAGTGAAAGCGACGAGGAGGAAGATGGTGAAGACGGCAACGGCGGGTCCCCTGGCGTCAAGCTCAAGGAAGACAGCTCCAACTCTAGCTGTGCTCCGGCAGCAACATAATCTCTTGCCGAGCGTCGACAGGACCATCAGCTGGCCTGCCTGGAGCACTTCACCTAGACACCCATTTTGCCCTGAGTTGCACTCGATGTAAACCCTGGGAAGAGGAGGCTGAGAAAAATGTTATCGAGCACTTTTCAATAGATATATGATATTTGTCATGCTTAAATGAACATGTACCGTTCCCCTTATTCATTTTAATTCCCGTATGATTTCAATCCAATGCCCTATGCAGTTTGCAAGCTTGCCGGAACGCATACTTGCTGCGAGCGCTTCGAGGAACTAGTCCTTAGCAGCCTGCTGGAATTGTTGTCTCCGGCAAGACAACTTGCCTGTCTCAAAGCAGGTACAAAAATCTAGTCGAGCGGACTCGAGGCAAAATAAGAGCGCGAATAAAGACAACAAGATTCCTTTTCGTGTAGGTTTCTCATACAAACACAAATCTGAACAAGCGAAAACTCCAAGATGTAACAAATATATTTTTAGTTGAAAAAGTCTTCCAACTTAGCTTTCTTTGTTGTACTTCTTGTCATATGAAATGTGCATCAATTTTGAAATGGTACTCCATCATCACTCCCCCCGGGAAACTTGCACACAAGGAATCCTTCTGTCTTTGAGAAAAAGAAAGAAGAGAAAAGAGTGCTATGGAGACCTCGGCGCTTTGTTAGCCATTTAATTCAAGCAAAAATGTAATCACAACGTTACCCGTATTGATACATAAGTAAATATGCATAAAAGGTTGTGGAACACTTAGCTTTATTCACATATCCACAGGGTCTACACCTGGATTTGTACAAAGGGTTACAAGTCTTGGAGACAAATCTTGTACAAAAGGGGTTGCCGGGGCAAGGCCCGACAACTGCACCTCATGGGTAGAACTTGCGAACATGCTCGATATTCCATGAGTTTTGCACACGGATGCCATCTTCGGTCTCTAGACGGAGTGCACCAGGTCTGGTGACTAGTGCTACCCGATAAGGGCCTTCCCACTTTGGCGTCAACTTGTTTGACCCTTTGGCGGATTGGACGCGCCGAAGAACAAGGTCGCCTTCCTCAAAGCTTCGGGCGTGAACCTTGTGGCTATGATAGCGGCGCAAGGCTTGCTGGTAGTGTGCAGCTCCCCAAAGACGACCTTCCTCGAGGAGCACATCATCATGTTGCCGCAATGCTCTTGCTCCACCTCTTCATAGGCAAGCACTCGACGTGACCCGTACGTGAGTTCCATGGGGAGCACCGCTTCTGCACCATAAACTAGGGACAAAGGTGTTTGACCGGTGGCTCGATTTGGTATCGTTCTGAGTGACCAAAGAACCGCCGACAACTTCTCAACCCAGCGTCTTCTGCACTTGTGCAGCCTGTCAAACATTCTTGTTTTGAGACAACGTGACACTTCAGCGTTCGTTTGTTCTACTTATACATTGCTTCTAGGGTGAGTAACAGAGGCAAAGCAACCCTTTCTCCCAAGGCTCTGGATGTACTGCATGATGGTGCGGCTCATGAACTGTGTGCCATTGTTGGTGATGGTTTTGTTTGGAACCCCAAAACGGCAAACTAGTCCCTTGAAGAACTTGATGGTTGATTACGTAGTCACCTTCCTCACTGGCTCTACTTCAGGCCACTTTGTGAACTTGTCGATGGCAACATACAAGAACTCAAAGGCCCCGGTAGCACAGGGGAAATGGGCCCAAGATATTAGGCCCCCAGACCGAAAAGGCCCAAGAGAGAGGGATTGTTTGAAGAGCTTTTGTTGGTTGATGTATGTTCTTTGAATGGAACTCGCATGCTTCACATCTCGTTACTAGCTCAGTTTCATCCTGGAGGGCAGTGGGGCAATAAGAACCTTGCGGAAAGCTTTGCCGACAAGGGCTCTTGATCCTATGTGAGAGCCACATACGCCTCTGTGTATCTGTGCCAACAACTTTAGTCCATCTTCCCGGCAAATGCACTTTAATTTCACTCTGTTCGGTCTTTTTCTGCACAGTGTTATCCACAAACTGATACATACTAGATTGACAGGCTACTTTATCAGCTTTCTATTGTTCATCGGGAAGCTCTCCTGTTTGGAGAAATTGAACTATGTATTGCGACCATACTGGAGCTTGTGGATCGACGACATGGACTAAAGGCACCTCTAGGGCTGCGGGAGCGCTAACCTCAACAGCATGAACCTAAGATTCTACATGAAGCCGCTGCTCACGGGTAGGAGTGTTGCTGTTCCCGGCAACATTCTACCAGAAAATACTTGCCAGTGTTCAACCTTCTTCTCTTATTGGCTTGTGTTGATGGGGTGACTGATGGTTGGTTTAAATGGAGTACAAAAGGTCCTGGTTCCACAGGTAGCTTTTGGGCATCACACTTTGACAGGTGGTCAGCAATGTTGTTCTCCACGTGGGGGATGTGCTCCATTTGCAGCATGTCAAAGTGTTCCTCCAATTTCCTCACTTCATCCACATATGCTTCCATCAACAGGCTCTAATAATCCTTGTTCACTTGTTTCACAACAAGCTGTGAATTTCTACGAATGATCAACCTTCTGATTCCCAACTCCACCACTATTCTGAGGCCGGCAAGGAGCCGTTCATACTCTGCAGTGTTGTTAGTTGCTTTCTCCCTGGGGAAGTGCATTTGAACCACATACTTGAGGTGTTCTTTGATGGGTGTGACAAGCAGTACTCCAACACCGATGCCTTGCAGCGAGAAGGCACCGTCAAAGTACATGATCCATTCTTTCTCAGTCTCGTTGTCGAGGAGAGTTGATTCCTGAATTACTTCATCTTGCGTTGGCGTCCATTCTACGGTGAATTATGCCAAGGCTCTGCTCTGAATAGTTGAAATGCTCTCAAACTTGAGTGCAAAACTTGACAACTTCAATGCCCACTCCACTATCCTACCAGTTGCTTCGGGATTCCTCAGAATACGCTGCGATGGGACGCGAGTGACAACGGTGATCTCGTATGCTTGGAAGTAATGGTGCAGCTTTATTGAGCCCATGAGGAGGCAAAAAAGCAGCTTCTGCACACCAGAGTACCTTGATCTAGCCCCGTCTAGAAGAGAACTAACAAAGTATACTGGTTGCGGCACCACTTTCTTCTTCAGCACCAATGCTGATCGATTTCATTTGCTTATACTATCCCTGACTTGTCGGCATCAGATTCAACCTTGTTGTGGGATGGGCTTGCCGCCGCCACCGTTTCCTCATCACCAGCTTCTCTCTGTGCAACTAGCGCAGCATTGACCACCTGATTCGTTGCCGCTAAATATAGCAGCAAGGACAACTATGACCTAGGCGCAACTAACGTTGGCGCAGAGGATAGGTACTTTTTTCAGATCTTGCAACGCAGCCTCCACTTCCAGAGTCCATTTTATTGGACCTTCCTTTTTCAATATCTTGAAAAATGGCAGAGTGCAATTAGCAGATGTTAAAATGAACCTACTTAAAGTAGCAACATAGCTGGCAAGACGCCACACATCCTTGACAGTCCTGGGTGCTTGAATTTGCTCAGTAGCCTTGATCTTGTCGGGATCTGCTTCTATTCCACGATGAGACGCAAAGAACTCGAGAAGCTTGCCGAATGGAACGCGGAACACACACTTCTCAGGGTTGAGCTTCATATTAATTCTGCGCAAGTTAGCAAATGTTTCTTCTAAGTCTTGAACATCATGAAGCCCATAAACATCTCCAAAAGTGGCTAAGAAATTTAGTATCACGATCTGAAACAATAGTATTTGGCACACCATGCAAGCGCATAATTTCATGAAAGAACAAATCAGCAACATTAACAGCATCATCGCTTTTATGACATGGTATAAAGTGTGGCATTTTCGAGAACCTATCCATGACAACAAATATGCTATCCCTCCCCTTCTTTGTTCGAGGTAAACCTAAAACAAAGTCCATAGATATATCCTCCCAAGGAACAATAGGTACAGGCAAAGGCATATATAAACCATGAGGATTGAGTCGTGACTTAGCTTTTTGACAGGTAGTGCAGCGAGCAACAAAATGCTCAACATCCCATCTCTTCTTTGGCCAAAAGAAATGTGTGGCAAGTACGTCCTCCGTCTTCTTCACGCCAAAGTGTCCCATTAATCCTCCTCCATGCGCCTGCTGCAACAACAAAAGATGAACAGAGCTAGCTGGAATGCATAGCTTGTTAGCACGGAGCACAAAGCCATCATTAATAACGAACTTGTTCCATGTTCTTCCTTCTTTACAATTCTGCATTACATCTTTAAACTCAGCATCATGCACATATTGATCTTTGATGGTCTCCAAACCAAATATTTTGAAGTCAAGTTGTGAAAGCATAGTATAGCAATGAGACAATGCATCAGCAATAACATTTTCTTTACCCTTCTTGTGTTTAATGACATAAGGGAAAGTCTCAATGAATTCAACCCATTTAGCATGTCTACGATTCAGTTTTGCTTGACTTTTAATGTGTTTCAAAGATTCATGATCAGAATGTATAACAAATTCTTTGGGCCATAAATAATGTTGCCATGTCTCTAAAGTCTGAACAAGAGCTTATAGTTCTTTATCATAAGTAGAATAATTCAGACTAGGCCCACTCAATTTTTTGGAAAAGTATGCAACATGTTTGCCATCTTGTAATAACACACCTCCTAATCCAATTCCACTAGCATCACATTCAAGCTCAAAAGTCTTATTAAAATGAGGAAGTTGGAGTAAAGGAGCATGTGTCAACTTATCTTTCAATATCGTGAAGGCTTCTTCCTGTGCGGTACCCCAAACAAAAGGCACATCCTTCTTTGTAAGCTCATTGAGAGGTGCAGAAATGGTGCTGAAATCTCTCATAAAACGCCTATAGAATCCAGCGAGGCCAAGAAAACTCCTCACTTGTGTGACCGTTTTGGGCTGCGGCCAACTCTCAATAGCTTCAATCTTGGCTTTATCAACTTCAATTCCCTATGGAGTAACAACATAGCCAAGAAAAGATACTCGGTCGGTGCAAAAGGTGCACTTCCCAAGGTTACCAAACAAACATGCGTCACGTAGAGCAATAAAAACAGCACGTGAATGTACCAAATGTTCTTCCAAAGATTTGCTATAAATCAGTATATCATCAAAATCGACTACCACAAATCGTCCAATGAAAGCATGTAAAACTTTGTTCATTAGTCTCATGAAAGTACTAGGTGCATTAGTTAACCCAAAAGGCATGACTAACCACTCATATAATCCAAACTTAGTTTTAAATGTTGTTTTCCATTCATCTCCCAATTTCATACGAATTTGATGGTATCCACTACGCAAATCAACTTTGGAGAATATTGTAGAGCCACTCAATTCATCAAGCATATCATCTAGCCTAGGAATAGGATGACGATAATGAATAGTAATATTATTAATGCCTCTACAATCAACGCACATACGCGACGTACCATCCTTTTTCGGCACTAAAATGATAGGAACAACACAAGGACTAAGGGATTCACGTATATAACCTTTGTCGAGCAGCTCTTGTACTTGACGCATAATCTCCTTCGTCTCCTCTGGATTGGTACGGTATGGTGCATGGTTGGTAATGATGCACCGGGAATTAAGTCAATTTGATGCTCAATCCCTCGAATAGGTGGTAATCCCGGTGGCACGTCTTGTGGAAAGACGTCAGCGAACTCCTGCAAAATGTTAGTGAAAGCAGGAGGCAAAGAGGAAGGCACATCCTTGAATGAAAATAATGCCTCTTTGCACACAAAAGCATAGCAAACAGATTTGCAAAAATCTAGATCATCAATATCAGATTTGGTGGCAACTAAACATGCACTTTTCAATTTAATTTCAGAAGCAACACTAGATGGTTTATTATTAGGCTTTATTTGTTGCTCAAATTCTTTTGCCACAATCTGATTTTCACTCTTATTTTGCTCCTGTTTTGCTTTATTAGCTCTATTAATATCATCTTTCAAAATGGAATCAGGAGTCATAGGAAGCAAAGTAATATTTTTATCCTTATGAACAAGAGTATACTGATTGTTTCTACCATGGTGTACAGAATTTTTATCAAATTGCCATGGTCTGAGGATATTTTAAACATGTAAATCATTGAGATATTATTGTGATATGCATTATCTCAAATTGCCATGGTCTGAGGATATTATTGCGAGAGAATGCAAATCGTTGAGATAATCGTTGAGACCATGGCAATCGTTGAGATATTATTGTGATATGCATTCTCTCAATGATTTGCATTCTCTCCTAATCATCTCCACCATCCTTACTAGCAATCATCACAGCTGAGATTTGCATTCTCTCGCAAAATGTCCTCTTCCCTTACAACAACGACAAATAATATCACTTGTGTGCCCTCTTGATGCCATGGAAGAAGAAGAGCTCTACGCAGCCCTGGCAGGTGTGCTCTTGGCAGATAGTGGTGGTTGTGCCTGCTATCTTGTATCACAGCTGGAGGTGGCACCTGATGGAGGTGCTGGTGCAGTGGAAGTAGAGGATGCACGTGGTGTCCATGATGAAGATTGACCTGCAGAAAAGTTAGTTCGCGCCAATGCCTGTTGATCCTGCACTTCACGTTCAGCTTTACAAGCAAGATGGAATAAACGAGTGATATTATTATACTCCTTATACTCTATAACGGTTTGAATCTCTCTATTTAATCCACCCATAAAACGCACAAGCATAGCTTCATTCTCCTCAACAATACCACATCTAATCATGCCAGTTTGTAATTCCTGATAATATTCTTCGACAGAATTTTTTCCTTGTCTCAAACGCTGCAATTTTTGAATTAATTCACGTTGATAATATGGTGGAACCCAACGAATACGCATAGCAGTTTTCAAAGCAGCCCAAGTAGCTGGAATAGGATATAATCAAGAATTTTCAGACAACCAAACACATGCAAAGCTAGTGAAAGCACAAACAGCAGCTGGAACATGTCCTCCACAGGATATTGTAAACATGTAAATCGTTGTTCAGTTTCTAACTCCCAAGTAAGATATATATCAGGAACATATCTACCCTCAAATGGTGGAATATTCAATTTCAGTTTAGGAAGATGGTCATGATCTCGTACCTGAGGGAGAGCCCTACCATTGTGATTATTTGCATGTGGACGACCTGGTGGTTGTGGTGCTGGTGGTTGCACGTAGTTCTGATTTTGATCAACCTCATCCTCGTAATCTCTCGCATAATCATCCTCCGCATCAACAGCAGCACCAACAATTTGGCCAGGCTGAAGAAGGACACGGCTCGCTCGGCGGAGGGCTGTTTCGCGACGTGGATGTAGTAGTAGTAGTTGTTGTTGAAGAGGTGCGGCAGGTGCAGCCGGTGGTGGAAGACGCGCAAGCAGTTCATTAAATCTGTTATTGAGCTGTGTTTCAAACGTCTTCTCAAGGCCAGTGATCTTCTCCATGGCCTCTTCAAAATTGTTTAGCACATCTTGCACCTGTTCAGCCATCATTTGCTGAAACTTATCATGAAGCTCCTTGGTCGTTATGTTCTCCCAGTCAATCTCGTCGGCTTGTGACCCTGGCATGATTAGCAGCAATAGAAACACACAAGAATATGATCCTACAGACTACTAACAAGTGGTGGTGGTGGGTGTCACAAATCCGTCAAGCAAAACTCAAATTCTTACCAGTTCTTACCCAACAGCAGGCGGTGATCGGCAACCGTTGTAGTCAAAACTCTCAAAGCTTGGATAGAGCGATTACCAGGGAGAGTCAAATGCACGATGTAGATGTATGTGGAGCTGGGAAGGCTTATAATATGGTAGCAAAAAGGCTCAGCAATAATCAATTCAGATATGCAAAGTTGAATAAACGCTCAACAACGGTACTATGCTGGTCCTAGGCTAGACCGTGCTAGAGACGCGAGCCTAGAACACTAACAAAATCACGGCGCTGCACGTAAACAAGGGAAAAGCACACTCTGGAAAAAAAATCGCCCTTTTTTTTTGCGCTCCTCTTTTTTTTTGTGAAAAATCACTATAATGGCGAGTGTCTCAAAACTCTTCCCAGGTCAAACTGGCAGGATGGGCACGAAATTTTTTTGGACAATTTTTTTTTCAGAAATCAGGGCAGCGACGACGAAAAAGTGCGACAAAAAATCACTATGATGGCGAGTGTCTCAAAACGCTCCGTGGGACCTAAAAATAGGATAGGGAAAAAATATAGGTCGTTGAATATTTTTTTCCGAGAGGCAAGGAAACACAAAACGAAAACTAGATGGATCTCGAAAACAAACCTAATATGAAAAGAACTTGGATTGGTGGTGGACAAGCAGATGTATATGTGGACTCAGATTGGTGGTGGACAGGCGGATGTATATGTGGACTCGGATTGGTGGTGGACAGGCCGATGTATATGTGGACTCGGATTGGTGGTGGACAAGCCGATGTATATGTGGACTCGGATTGGTGGTGGACAGGCCGATGTGTATGTGGAATCGGATTGGTGGTGGACAGGCGGATGTATATGGTAGCGGTAAGGAATATGTTGGTGGTGGCGGTATATGGTAGGAATGATGACGATGGTGCGGCGGCGGCGTGACAACTTGTGAACAGAACTCAAAACTCTAAGGGAAACCAGATGCTAAGACCAGCAACTTGACACGACGATGCAACCACAAATTCAACAAAGCAAATATAGAAAAGATTATGGAAAGGCTCTGATTGGTTCAGATAGGATGAACTAACCCTAAATTTTTTGGCTTTATTTTGTGGACTATAGGTATGAAGAACAGACTCGATCTAAACTACGGAAAACTGTGAAATCTCACCGAGCAACCTAGCTCTGATACCACTTGATAGAGGCAAAGGTGTCCCGTCTTTCGATGAGATGGGGCTATCATTTCGGAGGAAGTCGACTTTGACGATCCGACTACAAACGTGCGAGGACGTCGCGCCTTAGCAATCGCTAAACCAACTCCGAGAGGTTATTGACCACGCCGGAGCATGATCAACCTGACCACGAAGGTCTGTTTCCTGCAGGCAAACAAAGAACAAGCAAGAAACTAAGATTGCAATCTGGATATTGCGAATATAAGAGGAAAGCTTTATTGATCAAGGTGGGGTTATGTGACGCCTTTGTCTGGTCGTTGAACACAAACGAAGTACGCGAAGTTGCAGCTATGGCGAACTTTAATCTAAACAAAACCCAAAGTCTAAACGACGCCCTAAGGGCTGTATATATGGAGGAAGAGGGGGGAATTTTGTGGCCCTTGGAGGAGGGGTCCGAAACCAACCCTACGCATGCCATCATCTCCCTGCTTGGTCTTGCTCCAGTGTTCATCCCTCTTATCCATGCCAGGCCCTTCATTTGTAAGCAAAACAAATGTATCCAATTTAGGCAGCATCATATTCTCATGAACATTAGAATCATTACCAAGAAACGAAAGTACCTGGTAATTCAATTGGCGTGCGCGAGCTCTAGTAATTGGTCCAGTATGTATAGCAGCAGGGGCTGTGGGTGTAACAATGGTATTGATGTACTCATCATTGGTCTTGACCACCATCTCATCCATAAAAACCTCTATATTACTGTGCAACTGTGGCTCAAAACCAATCTGGACTGCTCTTGCAAACATTGAACCAACGCGCTTTAGTTCGAAAGGCATACATACGAAGCAGTATGTGCCACATGGAGTGATGAACACAGTTTTCTCCTCATCTTCCTTGGCCATGAATACCTGATGGTATCCAGAATATGCATCAAGGAATGAGAGCACCTCACAGCCAGCAGTAGAGTCTACAATTTGATCAATATGCGGCAAGGGGAAATGATCCTTTGGACATGCTTTATTGAGATTAGTGTAGTCAATACAAAATCTCCACTTCCCATTTGCCTTGCGCACTACAACTAGATTTGCCAACCAACTTGGATGTAGCACTCCTCTAACCAAACTTGCTACTTCAAGTTGCTTGATTTCTTTTGCGATAAACTGTTGTCGTTCGAAAGCTTGCTTCCTGACCTTCTGCTTGACGGGCAAAGCGTGGGGACAGACAGCAAGGTGGTGCTCAATTACCTCCCTAGGAACACCGGCGATGTCAGATGGTTGCCATGCAAACACATCTACATTCTCCCACGGGAAGGCAATGACCGCACTTTCCTATTTACTGTCAAGAGTGGCACTAACGGTAAAAGTACCGCCAGTGCCATCCTCCTTTGTTGGCACCTTCTTGGTCGCAGGTGGAGTGGCTTTGGACCTCTTGCCGACAAAGCTCGCTGGCAAGTTTTCAACAGGTGCACAACACTCCGAGGAGGCGCGCTTCCTGGAATTCTTGCTAGATGTCTTGCCAGGCATCTTGCTCTCCTTTTTCTTGGCGGGTGCCGCTGCCTTGACGACCTCTGCTGCCAATGCATCTCTATAAAGTTTGCCAACACATATGACTGCATCTTTTGTATCAGAGTTGATGGAAATGACACCCATTGGCCATGCCATCTTCAACATGTTATAGGCATAATGTCGGTGGGAACGACACCTATGGGATCACAGGGATCCCTTCTACGGTCGGCGGGCGCGGGGTCGTGCGAAGAGCATGTTTAGGAGCAAGCACATGAATCGTTTACCCAGGTTCGGGCCGCGAGGATGCGTAAAACCCTAGTCCTGCTTTTGTGGATGTATTGAGTGTTCTTGAGCTTCCCAACTAGCTACGGTCGCTGTGTAGCTTCAAAAAGCCGAATCCCTCCCCTGGTCGCCTCAGGCCTCCTTTATAGGAAAAAGGGGTTGTCACAGTGGCACACAGGAGGTGGAAAGGCCTACAGTGCGCGAGCTTATCGCACGGAATTACGGGACAAAGTGCATTAAATGCGTGACTTAGGTGTCCATTAGCTTTATCGGGGACAGGAACGAGGCCCGTCCCGTCCGTCGCCGCTCCTCCTTGCTTCGACACGCGCCCAGGCCAACGATGCATGCAGTGCCATGTAGGCAGGCAGACTGCTGAGGTGGCGTGCTGGCAGGGTCTTCACGAAGATCTGCATGCCACCACGCATGTGATTGCTGAGTTGGTCTGGAAGCCGCGTGTTGCCACGCAGGTGCCTGCCAAGCTGGTTGGCTTGGCAGCTGCATGCGAACGGTGGTGGAGCCTTGGTTGGTGCGGGCTTGGCAGTGGCCCTGCTGGCGCCTCTCGGCAAGGGTCTTGCCGTGGCGTCGTAGTCGTCCCTGGCAAGGCTCTTGCCAGGGGTCTTGTGGATCTCCTCGGCTAGGATCCCGCCGAGGGTCGCCGTCTTCTGATCCTCATATGATCTCATATATCTATGGTCTTGACAAAGATCTCCATGCCACCACGGAGGTGCCTCCCGAGCCCTGGCCCCAACATAGTTGGTTGGGTTGGAACCCGTGAGTTCAAGGGTGGCTCGCTCTGTTGGCGTTGGGCAAGTTGCCCTGGCAAGGCTCTTGCCGGGGCCGCGGAGGCCGCCCCGCCAAGGCTTTTGTCGGGGCTGCTGATGCTGCCCCGGCAAGGGTCTTGTCGGGGGAGCCTGCTTCTCCCTTCTGTCCTTTGTGTTCTTGGTCTTGGTGTTGTCTCGGGCTTCGGCTTCTCTCCGGCTCCCCTCCTCTGCCCTACATAGTGTGGCCGCGGCGCGCGGCTTCGACTGCCCGTGCACAAGTAAAGGGGTACAAAGGAGTGCCCCTACTTTTGTACACCGACAGGTGCCCCGGGGCCTGGGCCACACATAGGCGTGACACGTTGTTGGGCCAGGCCCAAAACGGTGCGCAGGCAGGTGGGGCGGATTTTTACCGCAGTAACTCTTCGTCCGCTGCGCTTCCCCACGACCCGCGTTGAACGCATGACGTGGGGTCATGCGTGGGGCGGTCTCTGCACGCATGCGTCACGTCGTAGTTAATGGGAAAGGAGGCGGCCCGCGCCTTCCCCGTAAAAAGGGATAACCACACGCGCGCTGTTCACTTTACCCCCCTTCCCGCGTCTTCTCCAATCTCAGAGCCGCCGCCTCCCCGCTTCGTCCTCTTTCCCGAGCTTTCTGCCTTTGCTCGCCGCCGCTGTGTCTTCACTGTCCTCTGCCCCTCGCTTCTTGCAGCCGCCATGGTTCCAAATCCACCAAGGGCAAGGGAGTGGCCAAAGATGTCGGGGCGACGGAGCCGCCGGAGAGTGAGCAGGCGGCGCGACGGACGCAGCTCGCCTACTACCCCTCGACGGTCGATGTGTTTGAACTCCGGGACTGCTTCAAGCCCCTGTGGGGGTGCAAGAAGGGGTGGGGGGACGACAGGGCATCCAGCCACGCGTGTTATCCCCGCCAATTGCGCCGAGGCTGCCAAAAACGGTATCCATTCTTCGTTGATAACTTCTCTTGCGGCCTCTGCACCCCCTTCTCTGATTTCTTCAATGACGTCATGCACACCTACGGCTTCCACCTTCTGGATTTTACTCCAAATGCTGTGCCGTGCATGGATCTCTTTGCGCACCTCTGCGAGGGTTTCGCCGGGGTGCATCCCAACACGGCGCTCTTCCGCCACTACTCTTCCCTCGGATCCAATGGGGGGGGCATTTACGGTTGCGTCGCCTGGATCCCATGGTCCAAGGGGGCATACCCGGAGGGCGCTCAGAAGGAGAGGTGGGAAGAATGCCAGGGCCGGTGGTGCTGGATTGAGGAGGATGATCCACAAGATTTCTGCCGGGTTCACCAGGCGCCGCCGGTTCGGCGGAGCGACTGGAGCGATGTTGATGCCGACGATGCGAAGCTCACGGTCGCCACCACCAGGATTCTTCGCCTCACCCTTGAGATGATCGGGGCGGATTTCATCCGCCGCCGAATCGCTCCGCTGCACAACAAGGGGAGGCCGGCCTGGCTTTTCACGAACGCCGCCGACATCATGAGGCTTCGCCCCGCCCTTGCCCACAACTTCACAGTGATGGGGCATGCCCACTTCTGCCAGCGGCTCTTTCAGCTCGATGTGAACCACGATGGCGAGGTCGAGCGGTCCGGCAAGGCCGCGAGGGCCGCCGCGAAGGCCGGCAAGGTCGCCAAGGGGCCCTTGTTTAAGTTGCCGGCGGGAGTGGTCCCGCTGAGCAACAACTCTGGCCGGACCGACACCATCACCATGATGCCGGACATCAACGCGCATGGTCTTGACCCAAGCTAGGTCGAGCCGGAGGAAATTCAAGTGCAGGAGTTCTTCGACACCTTGCATGAGGGGTACATCACCGCCAAGCCGCGGATCATCCAGGACACCACCCAGGCGGAGCTGGACTACATCGCCGCCAGGGTGGTGGAGGCGAAGCTCGCCAAGGAGGACGGCAGCGCCGGCGACGTGGAGGACAAGGCCGCGGTGGAACCAGAGGAGAAGGAGCTCGCCCAGTGGGCGAAGGCTCCTGGGGAGGCCAGCAGCGCCAGCACCGGGGCTCCTCTCGTCGAAGATGTGGTCGACGAGTCGTCGTCGGAGGAGGCCGAGGCTGTCGACCCTCCGGCCACGGGGAGAGGGTGAGTCCTGCGGCGGGCCACCTCTGGCGAGCTGGTCCGGCCAAGCAGGGCCGTACAACCGCGGCAAGCCCAGATGGGTCCGGGCGCCAGACAAGGGCCGCGGCGGCGAAGAAGTCGGTGAAGGCCGTGGTGGCGAAGAAGAGAGCGACCGCCTCTTCTTCGTCCAAACGCCCTCGGACTCCATCAGCTTCCCCTCCTCCGGCAGATGACGACACAAAGGTCACCTTCGACTTCGGGTCCCTCAGCCCAAGGAGGAAGAGGAAAGCAGCAGAGGAGGAAGTGGACGACGAGTAAGTATTGTTCCTTTCTGTCATCTCCACCCCCCTCAGACCGTGCCACTTATCTCGACTTGGTTTCACCTTTGCAGGGACGCGGAGACGCTGGCCCAGAGGGTGAAGAGGGCCAAGGCTTTAGCGGGCGGCCAGCCCACGGCAGGCGCTGCTGGCGCACCGCTGCTGGTGTTGAGCAGTCTAGACAGCAGCCCCCGGTGCAGCCCCAGCGTAAGTCCATCACTTGCCCCTCGTCAACGTGTGTTGGGGGCACGATCCCTTGGGGCTAACCTTGTCGCGATCGCATGAGGGGGACAATAGCAGGAGGAGCCACAGAGGGCTACCCCCAACACGCCGCCCCCATCGACCACGCCGCCCTGAGGGGCATCCCCGGCAAGGGTGTCAAGCACCGAGCCCATGCACACGGAGGAGGAGGAGGCAAACTCGGGCGCTGGTGGTTTTGCCTCAGCGCCAAACGTTGGCGGGGAGGGGACCTCTGCTTCCCAGCCTGGCACGGATAAGTCACTTGGCTTCCGTCCTTGTTCTCTTTCTTTTCTTGATCTTGGCCTCGCCTCATCCCCTTCTCGGTATCTAGATTTCCCCTCGGTGGACCCAGAGGACATCGACACCGTAATCGAGGATGTCGCCAAGGACGCCGTGGCGGAGGCCAAGAGGATTGCTGCCGAGGAGACCGCCAAGGGCGCTGCTGAGGACGCCGCCAAGGGGCCTGTCGGGGAGCCCAGCAAGGCTGCTGCCGAGGAGGCCGCCAAGGGACCTGCCGGAGAGGCCGGCAAGGCCGCTCCCGAGGAGGAGGTGGTTGATGACCAGCCTTCCTCCTCCGCTGCCTCTGGCTCCGGCAGGTATCTGAGGGTGGGCGACGACCTTTTCGTCCACCTTCCAGGGGCGTCGAGCACCAGGGCGCCCATCGAGGGAGAGGTATTCGACGAGGAGGTGCTTGTCGCCGCCAGGCTCGAGGTTGTTGACGAGCCGAGCACCGGTGGCGACGGTTCTCAGGAGGAGCGGCTTCTCCAGGCTATGGGCGCCAACTTTTGGAAGCTCCAGGCGCTCCACCGCGCCCGCCTTGACAAGGCCAAGTCCAGGATGGCAACGGTGGACAAGGGGGAGGCGGACCTCAAGGTGCACGTCGCCGAGACGCAGACTTGGTTCCGCTAGGCTTGTGAAGAGCTGAAGGCCGCCCAGGGCGAGCTGGCCAAGCGTGATGTGCAGCTCACCATGAAGCAGGCCGACATCGAGAGGCCCAGGAGACGGCGAAGAACTTGGCCGCCGCGGCCGAGGCCGCTCGAACCCAGCACCAGGCCGCGTTGGACTCCCAGGAGGAGGACCTTGCCGCGCGCGAGGAGAAGCTTGCCGCAACGCTCCGCGGCAAGGATGAGGAGGAGGAGAAGCTCGTCGTGTAGCAGACCCAAGAGCTGGAGCAGAGGCACAGGGAGGTGCTCGATGCCCTGGCTCTGGTTCACGCCAGTAGGGTGAAGGAGCTGGAGGTGGAGCGAGACGAGCTAAAGGAGCAGGCCCTGAAGCTGTCCAAGGAGAAGGACACGCTCAACGGTGCCCTAACGGAGGCGCAGGGCGCGGCCGTCAGCAGGGCCGGGGAGCTCTCCGAAGCCAACAGTTCCATCAAAGACCTGAAGCTGAAGCTGGGGGCCTTGAGGAGATGCTCTCAGAGGCCAAAGGCTCAGGAGGAGACCCTGGCCAAGGGTCTGGAGGCCGAGAAGCTGCAGCTGAAGAACGAAGCCGCCAGCCACAAGGATTTTGTGGAGGGCGAGAATCGCTGGATCAGCCGCCTCGAGGACGTCGCCGGCAGGATCACCATGCAGCTGGCTACCATGGGGATGCCAAATGTGAGGTACGTCCAGGATCGCAGCACGACCTCCAACGCCAGGCTGACCGTCTTCTTTGAGGGCGTCCTCGGGGCCCTGGAGCAGCTTCACTCCAACCGGGCGGCCTCTCTGGCCGACGAGTCGCAGAGACTCTGCCAGGGTGCCATGACCAAGGTCCTCACCAAGATGGCGTACTGGAACCCCAACCTCGACTTCGACGCCTCGCTGGACAGCTTGCCAGAGGGGGTGGACCTCGCGGCGCTCAGGGAGCGTATCAAGCCCATCATCAGCCGTATCGGCGGAATCCAGAGGATAGAGGGCCAGCACCAAGAGTAGGCACCCCATCTTGCACTGCCGCTGCAGGTTCATGACCAAGACAATTTTTATCTTTAGTTAGAACCGCAGCAACAATTGATGTAATATAATTCTGCAGTACTTTTGATACAATGCATGTTATTTCCCTGCTCGATTTCCCTTTGTACGTCCACCCTACGTTAACCGGGTAGGCTTGCCGGCGCGTAAACCCAGGGCGGTGTCTTGAGGACGGATCCCCAATGGCCTGCCGGGTGTGCTTGCTGCCGGGCGAACCACCTTGCCGCCCCCAACGCGGCCGCTCGAACTGTCGAGCTTGACTCAAGTCAGAATCGAAAGCGTTGCCGGTTGCGAAAGGCTACCCTGCCACTCTCGAAGCGGCCGCTTGAGCTGTTGAGCGGACTCGAAACAGAGCAAGGGCGTTGCCAATCGCGGGAGGGCCCCTTTGCGTGCAGGTTTTCCATACAAAGAACGAGATCTCCGAGGGGAATAAACTCATATATAAAAAGGAAATTGCTTAAAGTTTTGCATGACTTAGCTTTTCTGTCACTGCGCGAGCGTTCTTCGCGCTTGCAGGCGGCGTCGTTTTCTTGGCCATCTTCTTCTTTGGAAGCCGTGGCCACGAGGAACTGCTAGGCTAACTGCTAGACCAGATTCTCACAACTACGCCCCCTACCTGGCGCGCCAAAGATGTCAGTGGGAACGACACCTATGGGATCACAGGGATCCCTTCTACAGTCGGCGGGCGCAGGGTCGTGAGAAGAGTAGGTTTAGGAGCAAGCACACAGATCGTTTACCCAGGTTCGGGCCGCGAGGATGCGTAAAACCCTAGTCCTTCTTTGGTGGATGTCTTGAGTGTTCTTGAGCTTTCCAACTAGCTACGGTCGCTGTGTAGCTTCAAGAAGCCGAATCCCTCCCCTGGTCGCCTTGAGCCTCCTTTTATAGGGAAAAGGGGTTGCCACAGTGGCACACAGTGGCACACAGGAGGTGGAAAGGCCTATAGTGCGCGAGCTTATCGCACGGCATTACGAGACAAAGTGCATTAAATGCGTGACTTAGGTGTCCATTAGCTTTATCGGGGACGGGCACGAGGCCCGGCCCGTCCGTCGCTGCTCCTCCTTGCTTTGACACGCGCCCAGGCCAGCGATGCATGCAGTGCCATGTAGGCAGGCAGACTGCTGAGGTGGTGCGCTGGCAGGGTCTTCACGAAGATCTGCATGCCACCACGCAGGTGCTTGCTGAGTTGGTCTGGAAGCCGCGTGTTGCCACGCAGGTGCCTACCCAGCTGGTTGGGCTAGCAGCTGCATGCGAACGGTGGTGGAGCTTTGGTTGGTGTGGGCCTGGCAGTGGCCCTGCTGGCGCCTCTCGGCCCCCGGCAAGGGTCTTGTCGTGGCATCGCAGTCGTCCCCGGCAAGGCGCTTGCCGGGGGTCTTGTGGATCTCCTCGGCTAGGATCCCGCCGAGGGTCGCCGTCTTCTGATCCTCATCTGATCTCATATATCTAAGGTCTTGACAAAGATCTGCATGCCACCACGGAGGTGCCTCCCGAGCCCTGGCCCCAACGTAGTTCGTTGGTTGGAACCCGTGGGTTCAAGGGTAGCTCGCTCTGTTGGTGTTGGGGAAGTTGCCCCGGCAAGGCTCTTACCGGTGCCGCGGAGGCCGCCCCGGCAAGGCTTTTGCCAGGGCTGCTAAGGCTGCCCCGGCAAGGGTCTTGCCGGGGGAGCCTGCTCTGCCCTTCTGTCCTTTGTGTTCTTGGTCTTGGTGTTGTCTCGGGCTTCGGCTTCTCTCCGGCTCCCCTCCTCTGCCCTGCTTAGTGTGGCCGCGGCGCGCGGCTGCGACTGCCCGTGCACAAGTAAAGGGGTACAAAGGAGTGCCCCTACTTTTGTACACCGACACATAATGAGATGCTGCCATAAACTTCGCCAGTGCTAGAGGACCAAGAATCCCGTTGAACAACAAAGGGATCTTGTACGATCTCCCCCTAAGGTTGGCTCCTCCCTGGATTAATTCCTTGGAATGTCCCAGTTTTCTCGAGGTCTTCGTCAGGGATTTGCAGCCTCTCGATCACCTTAGGAAGGATCAAGTTCAAGCCGGCCCCACCATCAATTAACACTTTCGTGATCTTGAGGTTGCGTAATGTTGGTGAAACCAACTGTCGGTGTCAAAACCGGCCGATCTCGGGTAGGGGGTCCGAAACTGCGCGTCTGAGGATCGAAGGTAACAGGAGACAAAGGGGACATGATGTTTACCCAGGTTCGGGCCCTCTTGATGGAGGTAAAACCCTACTTCCTGCTTGATTGTCTTTGATGAGTATAGGGGTTACAAGAGTTGATCTACCTCGAGATTGTAATGGCTAAACCCTAGATTTCTAGCCTGTATTAATTCTGTTAGCATCTACGGACTAAACCCTCCAATTTATATATACACGGGAAGGGCCTAGGGTTGTACAGAGTCGGTTTACAGAGGAAGGAAATTACATATCCGGGCACCAATCTTGCCATCCACGCATAGGGGAGACCTATCCGGACACGGGGGAAGGTCTTCTACCTTGTATCTTCACGGCCCATCAGTCCGGCCCATATCACATAGCCCGGACACCTGAGGACCCCTAATCCAGGACTCCCTTAGTAACCCCTGAACTAGTCTTCAATGACGATATGTTCGGCACGTGGGTTGTCTTCAGCATTGCAAGGTGGGTTCCTCCTCCTAAATACTCCAAAGCAATCTTCTAAACAAAAGAACTGTATCTGTCTCTGTAAAATAGTCTCAACCCTCAACCACAAAGGTAAAACGCTTAATGAAAATAATGTCTATCAACTGACAATTTTCGGCGAAACTTCACGTCTACCTCTTTAACATTTCCAACTGTTTATTCACCTCCCGCTTCGCGTTTCGAGGCACAGACTCGATTGACACGTCTTGCCAAAACAGAGATCGTGTCCGTTTAGCGGGATCCTCATTAATACGGTTTGGGTAATCCAACCGTGCCATTCGCACGACACCTCGGGAATAGGCGAGTTTTAAGGATTGAGGGTGGGGGCGTTTGATATTCACTGCCTATATAAGAGGACAAAGATTCCTCTTTCTTCCCATGCCTTCTTCCTTCTCCTGCTTTCCCATCTTCGAGCTCCAGTGCCCAAACTTCAATCTTTTCCACCGCCACCAACATCTCCAGCCATGTCCGAATCTGGTTCAAAGGGCAAGTGGGAGGCCTCCTCTGTCATAGAGAAGGACGTCAAGGAGCTCCAAGAGGCGGGATATCTGTCTACGGACATTGCACATAGGCTGCCTTCCAAGTAGCAAGTCATCCCCACCCCGGAGCCTAGCAAAAGGGTTGTATTCATCCCTCACTTCCTCCGCGGGCTAGCGTTTCCACTCCACCCCTTTGTTTGCGGCCCCATGTTCTACTACGGGCTAGATTTCCATGATCTAGCCCCAAATTCTTTCCTTCACATCTTGGCATTTTTCGTCGTGTGTGAGGTGCTACTCCGCATCCACCCACACTTCGGCCTAGGGCTAAAAGCCTTCAATGTGAAGCCAAAAGTGGTCGATGGGCAGCATGCGGACTGCGGCGCGCGCCATGGTGAGCAAGCTCCCCAGCATCACTTGGCCTAAAGGGGCCTTTGTGGAGACAGCCAAGGTGTGGCAATACGAGTGGTTCTACATAACTGAACCCCGCGACGCCAAGTGGGAGGCCAATCCTAAGTTCAGATCCGGACCCCCTATGCGGCTCGCGTCGTGGACCAACAAGGGTCTGGACAGGGGATCCACAGCGGAAGTGTTGATGCTACAAAAGCGCATCTCAAACATGATAGGCAAGAACACCAGTCTCACCAATGCTATTCAGGTGATGCTTTTCCGCCAGGTTCTTCCCTGCCAACTCCGGCCCTCCCACATGTGGGAGTTGAATCCGGAAGATCCTCGGACCCTGAAGCACTTCTTCTGCACAACGCACGAAGACATCTGGAAGCTGCTCTTCAAGGCCAGAAAGCGTGGCCGAAGAAGACTGAAGACATCGGTCTCGACAGCGAGAATCCGTCCACACCGGTAAGTGTGTTATTCCCGAACAAACAATCGGTCCGTATATTCTTAGGCATAATGAGTTTTTCGTCCCTCGTACAGGGCAGGATAGCAAAGGCGGAGCGGGTCAAGTTTCCGGCACCGCTGCCTGAAGATCCGGCCACACCCCAGCTGACGAAGATGCTGGTCCCGGTGCCCTATTAGGCGCCAGAGAAGAAGGCCAAGAAGGAGAAGAGCAAGGAGCTCAAGGGCGGCCTCCGCCATACGGGTACTTCGGGCGCAGTGTCCGGAGAGACCAAAATCCCCTCCTCCCACGAGGGAGATGAAGACGAAGAGGAGGAGGTGGAAAGTGACTCCCCTCTCAAGGGGAGGAAGAAGAAGAGGGCAGCCTCCACAGACCCGGAGGAGGGGGCATCCAAGAGGGGGAAGGTGACCCTCTCGGATGGTTCGGATTCAGAAGCCGAACCCATCCCCAAGAGGCTTCCCAGGGCGAAGCCCCTAGCCGAATCGTAAGTACCAAACAATTCATTACAAGTATTCGGTCCTCTATGGTTTTAATATAACATATGATATTGTGTGTATTTTAGCCCTGCTCACGACCTCCCCAACCCGTCACTATCTGAGGGGAGTTCTCCGCCACCAGAGATGGCAGAGAGCAAGAAGCCTCCACGCGCCTCTTTGCCAATCGTCGCAGATGACATCGAGGTGTTGTCCCGAAGGACCTCTCCAGGCCGCGGAGGGGTGAGTGAGGCTGCCGAGATGGCGCTCGAGGGTGATACCTCGGCTGCCAAAAACATGGGGTTGCAACCCCCATGGGGATCGACGTCGGGGGCCTTGACTAGTCCCGCCCCCAGCCAAACATTATTCCGGAGACCCATATGGCTCTGGAATCGATCAAGCAGCCCCCTTTGAAGGAGGGGGGAGCATCAGCTCCGACAGCGACCTCCACTAATCCGGAGGCGCCGAATGCTCTGGTGGAAGCACTACGACATGCTTCCATCGTGGAGGAGCACCGCACCCTGATGGTTGTGGTGATTGAGAAGATTCAGTCCGCCAAGAGCGGGCAGAACGAAGCCTTCACCAGCATGCTAACAAGCTTCGAGGTATGCGACGTAATGCTCTTAGACGCTTTTCATATGAAGGAAATATACCTGTACATAGATAGTAGCCCCTGAGACTCTGTCCGGTATTTGAAAAAAGCCGAACGGAGGATCACATAGTGTTCGGAAGAGCTGACATACTTTTCTATTGTACAATAGGCTTCCCTGTTGGCGGCAACCGCCCAGGCCGCTGAAGTTTCCGAACTCAATTGGATATTGAAGCTAGCTGATGATGAGATCGACCATGTGAACAAGCGGTTCGTTGAGGCACAAGGTATGTGTGTACGTTTAAAAGAGTTTATATATCTCAAGTGATATGCAAATTCAGAGTTTAACTCATGTGCTTTTATGATTATGAGTGCAGGTAGCACGGCCGAGGTTGAGACCCTCACGAGCGCCCTTGCCCAGGCCAAAGAGGAGGTGAAGGCAAGAAAAGCGGCCGCTGAGAAAGTAGCTGCGGAATTAAAGACCGAACAGGTCGCCCGCCGCTAGCACGAAGAGAGGGTGGCCGAAGTAGAGCAAGAGCTGAAGGACGCCATCGGCAAATGCGACACTACTACAGGATGCTGCAACTGCGACGCTACGATTAGAGACCCTTCGACAAAACTGTGTGCGATGCCATAATCACAAATGGTGGTGTAAAAAAACCGTCAAAAAAGGTGCAAAACGTCTGCGATGGAGGATGCTTCAAACACGGTTCAGATTTTAGTTGCGAGGGCATAGGTTCAGCTCAATTAACCATTTGCGATGAGGAGGAACAAAAGAAAGGGGCAGCCAGATGAAGCTGTGTGCGTTGTACATCATACAGTTCACTCGGATGAACTGTTTGTGATTAGGCAACACAAAAGAAACGGTTAGCCAGATCAAATGTGTGTGCGATATACGGCATGCGGTTCACTTGGATGAACTGTTTGCGTTGAGACATGAGAACAGAAATGGTTCAAATGAACAAGATGTGTGTGATACGAGGCAAACAGGTCTGTAATCAGAAATGTGTGCGAAGACCGATAACAACACAGACTATTACTGCTAACAAGCCGTGTGTGTTGTGAGCAAATGATTACAGGTATACAATTGTGAGTCATTGATGAAAACATCACCGATGGGTTCCATTGTTTAATCCGTGTGCGATGTGATTTTCTTTGTCCGCAACATCTACGCTTTGTCTACAGAGCATCAACATATATAATTAAAAAGCCAGCATTGCATAACCAAATTAAGCATACAATTACACAAGTGACTACACACATAACATTTCCACACACCAAAGAAAGCAATTACATGCATACTAAAGTAGGAGAAACAAGGATCTAATCATCTACTTATTGTTGCGATGCCGCTTGCCATTGCTCTGCTCCCGACTGGGTCCCTGGCCGTTTTGGGGAAGAAGGGACTTCCTCATGTCAACGATTCGCCTGTACATGTCGTAGCTCGTGTACGCCTCCTTGGTCGCGTACACGACGTGAGCTTTGTCGAGTTTCTCCATCCATGCCGAGTGCCAGGCACGCTTTTCCTTGTTGCACGAATCCTTCATGTCTCTATAGTAGGGTCGATGATGGCCTCGGCAAGGTCAACCAGCGAGTCCTTCTCATGCTCCTTGCTGCCCCTGATCTTGTATTGGCCCTGGATGTCGACAAGATTCTCGTAGGCGATGCCCGAAATCTCGAGCGCCTTTACATCGTTCGTGATGTCCACCGTAGCGAACATGTAGTGGGGGCTGTTGACAAACCTGGCCAAACGCTCACAAGGCCTTGTGGCCAGGCAGTAGTGGTAGACGAGGACGTGGTGGCGCACGCACATATAGGCGACAGCGACCTTGGGACGAGACCCGGCACGAGCGCGGGTGTACTCGAGGTCGAACCCAACCACCTTGTACTTCTCCTCGGCAAGCATCAGCTCCATGATGTGGATGGAGTACTCTGCCCTGACGGGGTCATTGGTGTACACCACCGAGAGGTCCATGAACCTTCTGTGGGTGTCCACCACAGCACGCATTGTGAACTGCTGCTCGTTGTCGGCAGCCGCTCGGAGCGCCATTGGAGCCGGGCAGGATACCCTCTAAGAGTTTCTCATGGTGGGTGTGCTTGTTGCAATTGTGGGGCGCGACCGAAAGGTTGAAGAGACACAAGAGTAGGTTAAATGGCCGCTGTAATAAATGGGGGCCGGCCGGCCTGTAATCGTTCAAAGCAAAGGATTCCAGTGCACGCTTGACAACACCGCACCGCACGCGTGGGCTCGAAGAGGCGCCAAATGCATCGTCGGTGAGCCTGTTCCGGCGCTACCGCGCTGTTTACCGCGCAAGCTTCCTGCCCGACTAGTTTGGCCACGCGTCGGCTAGAAGAGGGACAAATCGTGGGCGTTTATTGGCAAAAAGATTTGTAAAAATGAAGTGTGTGGAATGACTTCGGTCATAAGTTTACCCTTGGGTGATGAGCTCAAAGTTACACAGAAGGGTGATGATGGACACTCGAGTGCGATAATTAATTCTGCGTTCTATAGTGCACACGGTGGAAGAAACCAACTGTGTGCAATAATGTCGAAGATCGCAGTCGAGTAAGCTATACAGATCGTGTGCTGTGATATCGACAAGGAAAACTGATTTGAGAATGGTTAATAAAATCTAAGACCATTGCATATTAAGGTCAAAATAGTGCTAGCAATATACGAGTCTCATACAATGCCATTTCAACGATTGTACCACAAAAGCTCGAAATGTTACAAGGTTCAAATTCCAGAGTTATATGGCTCAAATTCGAAGATTACAAGGTTCAAACTGATATTAGAAATGAAATTCAGCTCATCAGCTGCAAACGCTCGCGCTGATCCGCTGAACATGGATATCAGAGAGGTTCAAACTAGTATCACCGCTTCTAAGTTGTCACATCCCTAGCTTCTGACATTGCACTAGGCTAACTTCATGTGTGCATCATGTTTAAACTTTGAAAGAAACTTGAAATGGGGATTGCCTAAACCCTAGCATTAAAGGAATTCACTAGGTTCAACCAAAATATTTCCAGTAAATCCAAATGGCTTTCAAAAATGTTCATCATTGTTGGAAAATGCTGGAAATAGTAACCAGAGGTGATGCACATTTTTCCATGACATATTTGGGCTCTGGATTAAATCATACTCTATTTGCATTTGGGCATCTAAATGCTATTAAATATTTTAAATGCTCAAATAATCATAAACTAAAATGTTTACTGTAGGATATATTCCCAACAGTGATCATGAGTAGTTTCATGATTTTTGGAAGTGTCTAAGTATTTTTAATAAAGCCCTAAAGACTACAAAATATTAGAAAACAGAAACAAATAAAAAAGAGAGAGAAAGGAAAGAACCGGCCCACCTGGGCCAGCCTTAGCTGGCCTAGCTCCTCCAGGCTGGCCCAGCCCACCTGGCCAAGCTGCCAGTCGTCTTCCCACCTCGCGCCAGTCGGACGCGGAGCGCGTGCCCGACGCGCGCGGCCCGTAGCCTCGCCACCTCCTGCTTGCCGCCGACCGCCTGGAGTTGGCTAAGGGCGCCACGCAACCCCTCTGGCCCTCTCTCACTCTCCCCGTGCTCCTCCTCCCCTCTGTCTCTCTCCCACGCGCACGGCCGAACGCCACCGTCGCCGCCGCTCGTCGTTGCCGTGTCCACCGCCTCCCCCTTGCTTCCCCGACCAGTCCAGGAGCTCGGCCACATCGTCCCCGACCTCTCCGCCAAGTCAAGCAAGCCGGGACGCACCGCAGCACCGCCCTGTCGCCGTCTTCAACCTCGGACCGCCGGAGATCCCTCTCGCCGCCCCGCTCGCTCCGGTGCTTCCCCGAGCACGCTGAGGCCACCTCTGCACTCGCCGTGAGCTCCTCTACCGATTCCCCCTTCTCCCATGTCCATTAGCCCATCGTAGCCTTCATTTCCGTCGAGACCGAGACCTCACTGGCGCCGGACTTGACGCCGTCGTCGTTTTGGTTCGCCTCCGTTTAAACCGAGCACGTAGCCGTGCTCAGTGCACCCCCAGGAGGCCATAGCACCCCTCCGCACCCCGTGTCATGCTCCCTAACGCCGCCCCCGTGCTAACCCGAACTCCGGCCGCCGCCTTGGAGCTCGCCGTCGTCGGCTCCGGCCACCATAGGCCCGGTCGCCACCACCACTCGACGTGCGCCTGCAAGAGCTCTCCAATGAGCCCAAGAACGGCCTCGTCCGTGCCCTGTGGGCGTTTTCCGAGCCGCGCCGCCGTCTCGGGCGTCGCCAGCGTCGAGTCGCCGGCGGGTTTGACCTCGTTTGACCTGGTTTGACCCCAGTTTGACTCCCCCTGAGTCACTGATGTGTGGGCCCATGCTCTTAACTAAACTAGATTAGTATTAGTTTAGCGCTAATTAATCTGGATTAGTTAGGTTAGTCACTGACAAGCAGGTCCCACTGGTCAGGTTTGACCTGGACCGTCTCCATTGACCACTGACGTCACAATGACGCAATGCTGACGCAATATTTGATTTCTGGATTTAAAATAATTCAGAAATTCCAGAAATGTAGCAAACTTCTAAAAATCATAGAAAATAATCTATAACTCAGATTGAAAAGATTTATATATGAAAATGATCAGAAAAATCCAATCTATCCATCTGTACTCGTTTCAGGCATGTCTAAACAACTTAACCTTGCTTTTTAGTTCAAAACAAGATAAGGCACTATTTAAATTCATAATTTGTGTTTGGGATTGAACCTTTGGTTCAAAAAGACCCAAACCCATCTGTTTGTAGTTGCATTAGCCAAAACACATTCATATTGCCATGTCTTAGCATGCATCATAATTGTTGCATTGCATTGATTGTGTTCTTCCTTGTTTGCCGGTGGTTGTCCCCTCTCGATAGACGTGGTTCCGACGATGAGTTCGATGACACTGATGAAGAGCTATATGATCTTCGAAGTGCCAGGCAAGCAAACCCCCTTGTTCATTCCGATACAATCCCACTCTCTCGCTCCTGCTCTCTTTTACTGCATTAGGACAACAACGATTCATCTGTTACTTGCTGCGGTAGTTGAACCCCTTATCCTCTGCATGACCTGTCATTGCCACAGTAAATAGATGAAACCCTCTAGCATGAGTGGGAGTTGTTTGAGCCCTGATGTGCCTACTCATTCATGCTTGTTTGTCATGCCTGCTACTGCTTAGAGTTGAGTCGGGTCTGATTCATCGGGGATGAATTGGAGAGTGATGAACATGTCCTACTGTGTGTGAGCTAAGTGTGTGAACACGATTTGGTAAAGGTAGCGGTGAGAGGCCATGTAGGAGTACATGGTGGGTTGTCTCATTGAAGCCGTCCTCAGGAACTGAGTTCTGTGTTTGTGATCCATGAAACAGTTACTACCACGCATTGGGCCCGAAACCAATGGACCCTCTCGGCTTCTTAATCACCCTTGTCCTCTGTCCAGGAGTTGCAAGTAGTTTCTGGTGTTTGTAGTATGCTGGAGGCCGTGGGCAGCGCTGACCCGAGGGGTGGGCTGTGATGCGGTAGGCACGTGGCCGGGTATGCCGGGCGCCCGTTTGGTGTCTCGGAACCCTGTACACATCGTTCGGGGCCGTATGTGGAAACCTCGGCCGGACTCCCTGCGGATGGAACCTGAATAGGCGATAAACCTGGACTAGAGACTTGAGTGTTTAGGTAGGCTGTGGCCGACACCCTCGCTGGGCTTCCGCTTGAAGGTTGCCGAGTACATGCTGTGTAAACGGCGGTAAGTGGTGAGAGCGTGTGTGACGAAGTACACCCCTGCAGGGTTAATATGATCTATTCGAATAGCCGTGTCCGCGGTAAAGGACTTCTGGGTTGCCTATAACAGTTCATAGACAAGTGAAAGTGGATACTCTAAAATGCGCAAGATAAGCGTGAGTGCTATGGATGGCGTTCTCGTAGGGAGACGGGAGCGGATCCATAGTGGAGTATTGATATGGTGAATATGTGGACTCGTGTGCGCCACCTCAAAAGAGTTACTTGCAGTCGTAGTTAGGATAGCCACCGAGTCAAAGCTGGCTTGCTGCAGTTAAACTCCACCACCCCCTTTGTTGATACCGATGCATATGTAGCTAGTTCTGATGTAAGTCTTGCTGGGTACATTTGTACTCACGTTTGCTTATTTATGTTTTGCAGAGAGACGTCAGTCTCGCTAGTAGTTCCGCGTGGACTTCGACGTTTAGCTTGTTACCTCAGCTACGATCTTGTGCCCTCGGCAGGATCTAGTAGATAGTCAGGCTTCTCAGCCTTTTTCATTTGTAGTTGTCTGTACTCAGACATGTTAAGCTTCCGCATGTGTTTGACTTGTATGCTCTGAATGTTGGGTCATGAGACCCATGTTTGTAATATCTGGCTCTTCGGAGCCTAATGAATAAATACTTGAGTCGTAGAGTTATGTTGTGATGCCATGTTGTATTTACACATATCGAGCATATTGTGTGTATGATTGAAATGCTTGGTATGTGTGGGATCCGACAACCTAGTTGTTTATCCTTGGTAGCCTCTCTTATGGGGAAATGTAGTCTTGTGCTTCCATGAGCCATAGTAGTCCGCTACAGCCCGGTTCACCGGAGTCCTGCTAGCCCAGCACTACTGCTCCGGAACACTTGACTGGCCGGCATGTGATTCACTTCGTTCCTGTGTCTGTCCCTTCGGGGAAATGTCACGCGGTGACATCCGGAGTCCTGCCTAGCCTGCTACAGCCCGGGTTCCCGGAGTCCTGTTAGCCCAGTGCTACAGCCCGGATTCACACGCTGCTGACCGACATGCTCGATGTTGATTCATGTATGCCTGTCCCCGTAAGTTAGTGCCACTTTGGGTTCACGACTAGCCATGTCGGCCCGGGTTCTCTGTCATATGGATGCTAGCGACACTATCATATACGTGAGCCAAAAGGCGCAAACGGTCCCGGGCCATGGTAAGGCGACACCCGTGGGAATACCGTGCGTGAGGCCGCAAAGTGATATGAGGTGTTACAGGCTAGATCGGTGTGACTTAGAATCGGGGTCTTGACAGCGTTGGTATCAGAGCCTGACTGCCTGTAGGTTTACGAAGCCAAACTGGTCGAAGTTGAGTCTAGAAATGCTTTAGTTATATAAGGGAATTGATTGTGGGAGGGAACGTAAGCCTCTTTTTACTCCTTTACCTTATGCCCTTCTGATCTGAGTCACCCTCTTCTCTTCTACGGGGATTAAGAACTAGGCTTCTCATCTTTCTATCAGGATCACGTGTTACTAATCCGTAGACTCATAGGACTGTTGGATTTAAGCTTCATTTCAGTTCCTACTACTTCCGTGTATCCATAGCTGGCCTCAAATTCTTGATATTGTGATGATCGAGTGGTTACGCCACCATTTTGCAGGATGTCTTAAATCTTTTGAGCATTTACAGCCGTTATGCTGTCCGAGTCATCCCAGGCTTCTAAATAATCTGATGCATTTGCAAATCCCTTCTTTCCGTTCCCGATGTTCCTTTGGGCCAGATTAACCACACTAATCGTGAGTTGAGGTACTCTGTTGCCTTGACATATATGTTGGAGTTATTATTATGACCCTAGTGTCTTAGAGAACCACTCAGTAATCTAGCAATGCTTTGCATCCCAGTGTGATGATTCTGGCCATTATTCTCGAAAGCATCCCGTGATGCCATTTAGTTAGTAGGCATTCTATTTCTGGGTTCTTGAACCCAAGATTCACTCTACTTAATTCGTGTAGCTAGTGTTTGCTCGTTCCTTTAGGATATTAGTAACCTTTGCATAGTCTCGAGGTCCGTGGTATATCGTTCTTCCAAATACCATGAACCATTCTTGGCAGGAGTTCTTTTGAACCAAAAGATCACAACCAGGGCGCTCTTGAGGAGTACTCCATTCATATTGTGACTCTGCCAGTCCTACCTTTCTGCATGGGTTATCTAGAAGAAACTTGTTGAACTTGGTTCGACATACTAATCTATGCATCCACAACTCAGAAAGTTATATGTTCCTTTGAGTTGTCCCTCTTTAGTCGTATTCCGACCTTCGTCTATCAATTGATAGTCAGGACTAGTTGTGCATTCGTGTTATCAATGCCTATTATTCTTGTGGTCCGTCAAGCCATTCTATTCCGGAATGACTAGGAGAAACAAACTCCAAGTACCTTCGTCCATCTCTGGGATTGGGTCAAAGTAGTTGTATTCCGCAGATCAAATGCCTCCAGCTTTTGGTTCTGTTCTACCTCGGAGTATTACCCCCTTTATGTCAGAATTGTCATGAGAATTGCACCATCTCTCACGAATTCTTAACGCAGTGATACTTCTCGCCATCATTGCTCATTCCTCGGTTCCGTGTTGTCACAACCGGAATACCAACAAGTGAAACCGTGATGTGTGAAATCAATACTCTAGCAACTCCATTGCTTGGTAGTTAATGGCAATACTCTCATTCCTTAGCGTGCTGGTTATTGAATCATCATCCTAAGATTGATCGTGCTACCTAGTCCTTATTTTTGGTGCACTCTTCAATCAATGAGTTAGGATTTTGTCAAACCCTTGCTCAGTTGATCATATCGTCTTGCCCTTGAAAAGCAACATTGTTCTTGAGCTTAGTAACATATCGGCTGGTTCGTGATTTTCCGAATATCTTCTCGGATGTATTACCAGGTTGTCACCTGACCGCTATGTTGAGTTCGTGATCATGTTGGTTTTCCTCCAAACCACCCATTCTCCAAGAATCTGTGTTGGATACCCCTGAGCTAGTTGGTCAAGCTAAACAACAACTTGGAGAGTTGGAAGATAAAAACTTGTCTAACTTAGTTCATTTCCAAAGGGATATCTTGTGTTGTGTGTTGTAGAAAGATGATTTCTTCATCGATTGGTCCTCGTGATCAATTAATGGACCTATCATCTTAACCAAACTTTGATTTGAGTATGGGCTATCATCAAATCAAATCAGAACCAACGATGTTCGTAATGTTGTCTTACTCGTGGTTGATTCCTCGAGCATACACCATTACATCTTTTGGTCTGACCAATGCTATCACCGTGTTCACTTAATTGTGGAATTCCATCTATATGGAAGCCTAGATGGTTTGTTGTTGAGCCCATCGACAACATCCTTATCTCCTCCATGATTTGGTTGAACATCTAAGTTAGCGTTGGAAACTTTTGAAAGCATCTTCCTCGTGTTAGCTCATGAAGTTTATGTTTTGATGGAAGAAGTGACTTCCTCTAGTTCACGTGCATATGATGCAAGTTGCCGCCGTGAACTTGAGAAAGTTTGTTTCGCTTCCTCTGGAATCATCCCAAGTCAGTCATGCATACGTGCGAAGTATTCTTTGGTCTGGAGACTTGCAACCTTCATTCTATATGAATCCCTAGCACACCAAGCCACTGATTGATTTGTTCAAGGAAAAGAAGTTCTTAAGTGCTATTCCTTAAGGACCCAAAGGTACATGCGCATGACTTCGCTCTCCGCAATGATGGTTCCTAATCAGAACTCGGTAGTGTTTTATTCTAAGACTACTATGTGGTCATGCTTGTCTGGGACAGCGTGTTCACATGTTGTAGCAGAACCAGCTCATGTTTTGGAGCTTGCTATCGTAGTTCATCCCCTGAGAATCTCGCAACGTCATCTCGTCGATTTGTGTTGCAAACCTTCATTTTCTTCCTAGACTCGATGAGTCTGGAATATCCTGCCACCAACCAGATCTGAATCTCGGGCAGATGTGATGGTTGGAACGTTTCCCAAGAGCTATAATATTGGTCTCTCGGTAACCGGTAGAGTGGATGTCGTGGCCAACACACCCAACCGGAAGACCTATTATTATAGTATCTTGATTGAGGAAGTTGGCCACCTCTCCATAAGGATTTCGTAAGATTCTACTTCCGTAGATATTCCTTATGGATTCTTGTGCTCCCGAAGTCCGACCTTTTACTTGATGTTCTACGTACCAAACCATTTTAATAAATGGGTTGCACTAGCACATCAAGGAGAACATTAGAAGCGGAGTGCTAAATGTCTCTTGGTCGATCGTTCAGATTTCGTCCCCTTGGCCTCGCTAAGGTGAAATCCTAGAAGGTGTTATCTTCCTTTGCATCTGCATCATCCATCACTATTCATCATGGTAGTATGTTGTGTTGCCAGGATCCTCGACACGGATATTGGTAAAACCTTGATGAATATGGAAATGCTCAAGTTCTTGAGAGCACGCGCAAGCAAATCATCCCTTGCATTGTCTTCAACAAGGTAGTTCACATCATCCATTCTAGTCCGAGTATGCCATTCCTTCGAACTCCGCCAAACGATTGCTGTGATTTGCCTTAAGCTGGTATAAAGAGTTTCAATGATCTCTATATCAAAAGTAATTCTTTTTGCCACTAAAGGTAATAATTCTACGAGTCACCTTCCCCAAGGTGCCCCGTTATGGAATCATGGCAATTTTCCTCGCTACTTTGAAACCCTCGTCAAATTGTTTCTTCCGTCCCTCCTGATGCATGTTTTGCCTCTCAGCTCCAGAGATGTTTCTATGTCCCATTCCGTGAGTTGATCTTGTGATAATTAAGATGATCCTAAGTTGCTCGAACCTCAGGAAGATCGATTCTTCTAAAATTCTCTCTCTCTATTCATTGTTATGTTGGATGTAGTTCTCAAAGCAAGACGTTGAGATCAAGGGGATGCAATGAATCAACATCCTCGAGAAAGACATCTGGATCGTGAAGATTGTGTTAGCTTGTGTCCCTCTGTCTTCTTACCTCACGACTTGAATCTCGGGACGAGATTCTTGTTTAGTGGGGGTGAGTTGTCACATCCCTAGCTTCTGACATTGCACTAGGCTAACTTCATGTGTGCATCATGTTTAAACTTTGAAAGAAACTTGAAATGGGGATTGCCTAAACCCTAGCATTAAAGGAATTCACTAGGTTCAACCAAAATATTTCCAGTAAATCCAAATGGCTTTCAAAAATGTTCATCATTCTTGGAAAATGCTGGAAACAGTAACCAGAGGTGATGCACATTTTTCCATGACATATTTGGGCTCTGGATTAAATCATACTCTATTTGCATTTGGGCATTTAAATGCTATTAAATATTTTAAATGCTCAAATAATCATAAACTAAAATGTTTACTGTAGGATATATTCCCAACAGTGATCATGAGTAGTTTCATGATTTTTGGAAGTGTCTAAGTATTTTTAATAAACCCCTAAAGACTACAGAATATTAGAAAACAGAAACAAATAAAAAGAGAGAGAGAGAGAGAGAGAGAGAGAGAGAGGAAGCCCACCTGGGCCACTTACCTGGCCTAGCTCCTCCAGCTGGCCCAGCCCACCTGGCAAGTGCCAGTCGTCTTCCACCTCGCGCTAGTCGGATGCGGAGCGCGTGCCCGACGCGCGCGTGCCCGTAGCTCGCCACCTCCTGCTTGCCGCCGACCGCCTGGAGCTGGCTAAGGGCGCCACGCAACCCCTCTGGCCCTCTCTCACTCTCCCCGTGCTCCTCCTCCTCTCCGTCTCTCTCCCACGCGCACGGCCGAACGCCACCGTCGCCGCCGCTCGTCGTTGCCGTGTCCACCGCCTCCCCCTTGCTTCCCCGACCAGTCCAGGAGCTCGGCCACATCGTCCCCAACCTCTCCGCCAAGTCAAGCAAGCCGGGACGCACCGCAGCACCGCCCTGTCGCCGTCTTCAACCTCGGACCGCCGGAGATCCCTCTCGCCGGCCCGCTCGCTCCGGTGCTTCCCCGAGCACGCTGAGGCCACCTCTGCACTCGCCATGAGCTCCTCTACCGATTCCCCCTTCTCCCATGTCCATTAGCTCATCGTAGCCTTCGTTTCCGTCGAGACCGAGACCTCACCGGCGCCGGACATGACGCCGTCGTCGTTTTGGTTCGCCTCCGTTTAAACCGAGCACGTAGCCGTGCTCAGTGCACCCCAAGGAGGCCATAGCACCCCTCCGCACCCCGTGTCATGCTCCCTAACGCCGCCCCCGTGCTAACCCGAACTCCAGCCGCCGCCTTGGAGCTCGCCGTCGTTGGCTCCGGCCACCATAGGCCCGGCCGCCACCACCACTCGACGTGCGCCTGCAAGAGCTCTCCAATGTGCCCAAGAACGGCCTCGTCCGTGCCCTGTGGGCGTTTTCCGAGCTGTGCCGCCGTCTCGGGCCTCGCCGGCGTCGAGTCACCGGCGGGTTTGACCTCGTTTGACCCGGTTTTACCCCAGTTTGACTCCCCCTGAGTCACTGATGTGTGGGCCCATGCTCTTAACTAAACTAGATTAGTATTAGTTTAGCGCTAATTAATCTGGATTAGTTAGGTTAGTCACTGACAGGCAGGTCCCACTGGACAGGTTTGACCTGGACCGTCTCCGTTGACCACTGACGTCACAATGACGCAATGCTGACGCAATATTTGATTTCTGGATTTAAAATAATTCAGAAATTCCAGAAATGTAGCAAACTTCTAAAAATCATAAAAAATAATCTATAACTCAGATTGAAAAGATTTATATATGAAAAATGATCAGAAAAATCCAATCTATCCATCTGTACCGGTTTCATGCATGTCTAAACAACTTAACCTTGCTGTTTAGTTCAAAACATGATAAGGCACTATTTAAATTCATAATTTGAGTTTGGGATTGAACCTTTGGTTCAAAAAGACCCAAACCCATCTGTTTGTAGTTGCATTTGCCAAAACACATTCATATTGCCATGTCTTAGCATGCATCATAATTGTTGCATTGCATTGATTGTGTTCTTCGTTGTTTGCCGGTGGTTGTCCCCTCTCGATAGACGTGGTTCCGACGATGAGTTCGATGACACTGATGAAGAGCTATATGATCTTCGAAAGTGCCAGGCAAGCATAACCCCCTTGTTCATTCCGATACAATCCCACTCTCTTGCTCCTGCTCTCTTTTACTGCATTAGGACAACACCGATTCATCTGTTGCTTGTTGCGGTAGTTGGACCCCTTATCCTCTGCATGACTTGTCATTGCCACAGTAAATAGATGAAACCCACTAGCATGAGTAGGAGTTGTTTGAGCCCTGATGTGCCTACTCATTCATGCTTGTTTGTCATGCCTGCTACTGCTTAGAGTTGAGTCAGGTCTGATTCATCGGGGATGATTGGAAGTGTGAACATGTCCTACTGTGTGTGAGCTAAGTGTGTGAACACGATTTGGTAAAGGTAGTGGGTTGTCTCATTGAAGCCGTCCTCAGGAACTGAGTTCTGTGTTTGTGATCCATGAAACAGTTACTACCACGCATTGGGCCCGAAACCAATGGACCCTCTCGGCTTCTTAATCACCCTTGTCCTCTGTCCAGGAGTTGCAAGTAGTTTCTGGTGTTTGTAGTATGCTGGAGGCCGTGGGCAGCGCTGACCCGAGGGGTGGGCTGTGATGCGGTAGGCACGTGGCCGGGCATGCCGGGCGCCCGTTTGGTGTCTCGGAACCCTGTACACATCGTTCGGGGCCGTATGTGGAAACCTCGGCCGGACTCCCTGCGGATGGAACCTGAATAGGCGATAAACCTGGACTAGAGACTTGAGTGTTTAGGTAGGCTGTGGCCGACACCCTCGCTGGGCTTCCGCTTGAAGGTTGCCGAGTACATGCTGTGTAAACGGCGGTAAGTGGTGAGAGCGTGTGTGACGAAGTACACCCCTGCAGGGTTAATATGATCTATTCGAATAGCCGTGTCCGCGGTAAAGGACTTCTGGGTTGCCTATAACAGTTCATAGACAAGTGAAAGTGGATACTCTAAAATGCGCAAGATAAGCGTGAGTGCTATGGATGGCGTTCTCGTAGGGAGACGGGAGCGGATCCATAGTGGAGTATTGATATGGTGAATATGTAGACTCGTGTGCGCCACCTCAAAAGAGTTAGTCGTAGTTAGGATAGCCACTGAGTCAAAGCTGCCTTGCTGTAGTTAAACTCCACCACCCCCTTTATTGATACCAATGCATATGTAGCTAGTTCTGATGTAAGTCTTGCTGGGTACATTTGTACTCACGTTTGCTTAATTTATGTTTTTGCAGAGAGACTTCAGTCTCGCTAGTAGTTCCGCGTGGACTTCGACGTTTAGCTTGTTACCTCAGCTACGATCTTGTGCCCTCGGCAGGATCTAGTAGATAGTCAGGCTTCTCAGCCTTTTTCATTTATAGTTGTCTGTACTCAGACATGTTAAGCTTTCGCATGTGTTTGACTTGTATGCTCTAAATGCTGGGTCGAGAGACCCACGTTTGTAATATCTGGCTCTTCGGAGCCTAATGAATAAATACTTGAGTCGTAGAGTTATGTTGTGATGCCATGTTGTATTTACACATATCGAGCATATTGTGTGTATGATTGAAATGCTTGGTATGTGTGGGATCCGACAACCTAGTTGTTTATCCTTGGTAGCCTCTCTTATGGGGAAATGTAGTCTTGTGCTTCCATGAGCCATAGTAGTCCGCTACAGCCCGGTTCACCGGAGTCCTGCTAGCCCAGCACTACTGCTCCAGGACACTTGACTGGCCGGCATGTGATTCACTTCGTTCCTGTGTCTGTCCCTTCGGGGAAATGTCACGCGGTGACATCCGGAGTCCTGCCTAGCCTGCTACAGCCCGGGTTCCCGGAGTCCTGTTAGCCCAGTGCTACAGCCCGGATTCGCACGCTGCTGACCGACATGCTCGATGTTGATTCACGTATGCCTGTCCCCGTAAGTTAGTGCCACTTTGGGTTCACGACTAGTCATGTCGGCCCGGGTTCTCTGTCATATGGATGCTAGCGACATTATCATATACGTGAGCCAAAAGGCGCAAACGGTCCCGGGCCATGGTAAGGCGACACCCGTGGGAATACCGTGCGTGAGGCCGCAAAGTGATATGAGGTGTTACAGGCTAGATCGGTGTGACTTAGAATCGGGGTCCTGACATAAGTCTGGCTTCGAAACCTCACATTTTTTGCAAAGGGGTCAGCCACTTAGAAGTGATGTATGGGGTTGACACGATGACTTCCAATTACTCTGTCATCTGCAGTTCCAAAATGAAATTCAGCATTTTTGGAGCCTACTCCATTGTGCTGCAGGCGCCGACGCTGATCAACAAACCATTCATTTTTGCGAAATAAATGTAGGGAAAACCTCATTTCCTTCAGCACCCTTGCTCTGAGAACAAAGAACCTGGCCAATATAATCTCCGGTAAGGTCCCTCGGTAGGAGTTCAAAGTAATTTCTGAGAGAGGCATATCTAGGCATTCGATGTGATTGTTATATTTTATCACATTATCCACCACTGGGCCTAATCTTATCTGCAAAAGAAGAAAACGTGTTAGTGCCTACATGCAGTTTTGAACATTACTACAGGCCTAGCTATTTGGTTTGCAGGATTTGTAAAATGCACCAAAATGCCATCTTCGATCTGACATGATTAACATGGGCATTTGATTACATTCTAGTAAAATGTAGCCTTCTTCACAAGAGGTTGGAGTGGATGAAAAGTTCCCAAAGAAAACCAGTACAGATGAATCCAAAAGAACCTTCAGAAATCATAGTACATTGTCATTGTAAACTTGGAAAAAGGTGTCACAAAATGAACTCCCTTATGGTTAACATTTAACAGGAAAGGAACATCACCTCGATATATAGCTTCTCCAGGCACATAAAGCATCTCAGGAAACTGACAACTTGCTCCAGGTGGGGCCAATAGATTCCAGTGCCAAGACCTTCACTGTGCGCAGTTTCGCGGTCAAGCTTGTCGGAATCATTTTCTGAATGACAGACGAACAAACATCTTCAAAATTAGAAATAATGTTAATCTGTAGAAGGAGAGGTAGAAGGCGGCTGTTGTACATGAACGAGTGTGGATCCAATAACAAGTTCGGAGTATTTGTCAGACGGGTAGCCCACCACTGTCATTTTCAGCGCATAAATGACATTAATTCTTGTGGGACATTCTTGATAAACTACAAGTAATCTCTCAAGTGCAAGTGTGTCCTGGATGACCATACCGTGGTACACATCTTGTGATGTCTTCCTGCCGCACCAGCAACACACATAAATAGTCCGGAGAGTCATGGAGGTGATGTGGAAGGTACTCAACCCATTGATCTCCTGAAGACGAAGGTACTCCAGTGTAGTACAGCCACGGAGAAGGTGCTCCATGTCACCCTTTGAGAGGCAGACGCCGATGAGCTCGAGGTGCTTCAGTCATGGTAGAATAAGAGCGGGCGCGTCATTAAGGGGCGGGAAATGGCGGTTCCTGAACTTGGCAACACGCAGCGTGGGTGCGAGGCGGAGTGCGGACGTTGGCAGCGACCGCATATGCCCATCATCAAAAGTGAGCTCCTCGAGCTGATCTAGGGCGGGGGATCGGAACCAGTCGTCAAGCTTGGCTCGGTCCTTGCCGTTGGAACGGAACTTGCCCATTCTAAGGCCTTTGGTTGGGCCAAGGTGACTGCCGAGGATCTTGCAGAACGCATCCAAGCTTTTGGGATAGCCCTGGAAGAGCTCGTGGGTGTCGATGAGGTCGAGAGGGCTGGAGTTCCATAGGGGACGCCACCGCCGGGAAAGGAGGGTTGTCCACACCCCATATTTGATTGGGAGGAGGGAGATTATGACTCTCAACATATCATCGGGGAGGCTGCTGATTTAGTCTAGGCCTGCTGGAGTCGCTTGCGGTTCTAGCTCGCCCCACCTCCGCTTGTTGGCAGCCCTGTTCTCCACCTCCGGAGTCTCCTTGTCAGCGGCACTTTCTGATAGAAATGGGAGTACAGGGAATATTTAGTTAAAACAGGGCAATAGAAAAGTGTATTGGTAACTAGCAGTTATTAGGAAGGAATATAGTAAGAAAAGGGAATAACAATTGGTTGCTTAAATACTACACAATTTATTTGGCATTGTTGGGTAAGTCAACATATGCAGATAGTTGAAAAGAAAACTTACTTTGAACAAAGTCTGGACGGATGATTTTGTCGCGGAAGTTAGCATATATCTCATGACCAGGCCCTTTTATGTGCAGTGCAATTTTAGTGCCAGCTTTTAGTACATAAAACTTTGCAATTTCATTCCAAAAGCTAGCCCCAAAATAGGAGTCACCACGTTCATCAAGTCTTACAGTAGCAACGATTGTAAATCCATGGTTTGTGTGCAGTATGACATCCGTGGAGCCTTGACCTATGTAAAGGGAAAAATTGTGCCCTACATAATCTGTTGCATAGCGAGGGATGCCCTGCAGAAAATGGTAGGATTGTTAAAGAAAATATGGTAACATGCAAATATGGGCCCAAATTGAAAGAACTGTACAACAGTTGAAATCGAAGAACAAAAATCTATAATTAAACAGATAGGGTAAACATGATGTCATGGAAAAATGAGAGTAATTGAAAGAACAATACATCATTAATTTGCCTAATATAGAAAGAAGAGGGAAAAATCCCCTTTGACGTATATGGTGCATGTGGCACCTTTTATCCAAATGTGGCAATATTTAGAATATGTTCAGGAAAGTAGGCCATGCCAACCGATTTAGGGTGAGATTGAACATACCGCGCGCGTCCTCAAGTTATCTGGTACGATGAGATGGAATCTCTGGCGGGGGTCACAAAGTCCTGAAGTGTCGGCAAACTGTACATTCTATGAATGAAAGAAAACCCTCAAATCAGCTCGAATAAAAATGAATTCACTGCGATTTCCGCCGGGTGATTAAAGGAGGCAGATGAACTGGGATAAGAGATGAGATAATATCTCGTTAAATTAGTTACCTTGTCGTCCATGAGAAAGAACCCTCAGTACGGCAGATTCCCCAACGGAGCGGAGCTGGGTCGACCGCGAGCAGCGTTGAGAAAGTCAATGGCGATAGGCGGCGGCAAGCGGAAGTGGCGAAATGTGGTGGGCTTTTCCGGCAGCATGGCGGCGGCGGCAGGCATCAAGCTAAGTGTTTACCGCTGCAATAGGCGGTGCCATGGCATAGACGCGGAGGAGCTTGTGAAGGTGTGAATGGGGAACGTACCAGAGGGGCTGAGGGGGTGGCGGGCGGGGTAAGGGTTTTTGTGACGTGGGGATGGTGAGGATTTTTCTTTCTTTTTTGAATTGGGTGGTGAGGGTTTTCTGTCCCACAAAGAATTTTGGGGGCGACGGTTTGCTAGAGCGAACCATGTGTGATTGACGCAGCAGGCAAAATGAAAGTCATTGTACACTGTTCCAATTTTGGGAACCGTGTGTGATTGACGTACTACCTCTGTCCTGGTTTATTGGTCCCCCGTTGTAATTTTTACCAAAATTTGGCAAAATATTTAACATACTCAGACCTAGATAATAAGCGTACACATACATAAGCATAGTTCAACCATAAGTACATAGTTCAACCGTCATTAAGCATACTCAAGCGTACAAAGTTTGATCCATCCCACATCTCATCTCACATGCGGCCGGCACGATCCTGAAGCTTCTCCAGGTACTCGGCGTACGCGCCGTGCGCCACCCTGCGAGAATACTTCCGCTTGAAGGAGCCAACGACCCGTCCTCTTGCATGCGCCACAACACTTAGATACGTGTCATGAATATTGTGGTTGCAAAATGGGCATCCATAGCTGTCATTCCAGGTCCTAATATGCCTGTTATGCATTCCCGCATAAAGCTCACTCAGGATTCACCTCTTGTACCTCCTCTAGGCATCTTCATCCTCGCTGTCCACATCATCAGACAACACCTATACAAATATTAAAACAAATTTGGCACCAAATCACTGATTACATGACGTGAAGTAGGTTTAGGAATTTATGCCTATTTATTTATACATATCCAGAGATTATGGTTCGATTTTTAAGCACAGTCGTCTATGTACAGACCAATCTTGAAGAAAAATAATGGCACAAACATATGTAGGTCATTCAAAATCAATTGTCAATGTAACACCCCGGATGTAACTTTCCATATTTGTAACTCCAACTCTTGCCATGTTTCGGCTATGTGTTATGATATTCCCTTTGTGGTCGAGTTTTGTCTTTCGTTTTGCATTTTGTTCATGTCATGCATCTCATATCATGTCATCATGTGCATTGCATTTGCATACGTGTTCGTCTCATGCATCCGAGCATTTTCCCCGTTGTCCGTTTTGCAATCCGGCACTCCCATCTCCTCCGGTGCACCCTTCTTGTTTCTCTTCGTGAGTGGGTGTTGAACGTTCTCGGAATGGACCGAGGCTTGTCAAGTGGCCTTGGTATACCACCGGGAGTCCACCGGTCAAGTTTCGTTCCATTTGGAGGTCGTTTGGTACTCCAACGGTTAACCGGGCAACCGCAAAGTCTTTTTGTGTGTGCAGCAAAAACCCCTCTCTAAACAGCCCAAAACCCAGCAAACTCACTTCCATGCTCTAGGTCGTTCGATCATGATCGTGTGGGCGAAAACCGCACTCCATTTGGAGCCTCCTAGCTCCCTCTACCTATAAATATGTGTCTCTCCCGAAATTCTCGCGCATATCAACCCTAGCCCCGCTCCCTCTCCGCCGCCGGACATGTCCGGTCCGGCCGAACGAAATTCGCCGCCGCGCCCGACCAACCAGAGGGCGCCACGTCAGCCTCCGCCGGCGCTCTCTCTCCTCCGCGCCGCGGCCCGCCAGGCCCGCCGCCGGCCCCCGCGGGCCCAGATCCCGCGCGCGCGCCCGCCTCCCCGCGCGCCGCCGCCGCTCCCGCAGCGCCCCGCCGCCACGCTGCCTCGCCGCCTCGCTTCGGCGTCGCCGGCCACCGCCGTCCTCGTCGCCGACCGCCGCCGCCTCCGCCGCTCCTCCCGCGCGCCGCCCGCGCCCGCCGGTCGCCGTCCCCTCGCCGCCCGGGACCGCGCCTCCCCGAGCCCTCATCTCCTCCGCCGCGCCTCCTCCCGCCGGCGAGCCCGAGCTCCTCTCGCCCCGATTCGATCTGTGAACCTCGAGGTTGACTTTTCTCCTCTCCCCAAAATCTGCCAAGTCCTGAGATTTCTACTATACATGCTCATGTTCATCGTATCACAACTCTCTGCATATAGCTCCGTTTCGCGTGTGTAATATATTGAATTGTTCGTCTCATGATGCTCTTCATTTTGTTCCATTTCACCATATTCATTTGAGGCCATCTTGATGCCCAAATCTCTGGTGCAAGAGTGCTAGTTGCTGTTATCTGCTGTTACTTATCAGAACTTGGTGATTTGTTATTTTTGTTGCTTTTAATCTATGCATCTTATGGGCATGAGCTCTACATGTGTTTTGTTGTATGCCATGCCATTTTACAGATGTGTATGCCATGTATTTTTGTGATCTCTGTGGTGACTAGCACAAGCATGCAAACTAGGCCTCGTGATGTTTCTGATTTCAGAGACTAGTTTTTCTAAGTCTGTGACTGCTGTTATTTTGTTGCTATGTAGCCATGTGGCTACAGAGAGATCTATGCTTATTTTGGAGATGTTCAGTAAGGATGTTTTGTAGATATTGTTGTAATTGATCCATTCCTGCCCTTGTTTGCAATTATGGAGTGCCATAGCATGACTCAATCTTGCTCTACTTTTGCTATAAAATATTTCTGTCAGATTGTTTACGTGTTATTCAATTTTGCCAAGCTTGTTGTAGTTGATCCATACACGCTATGTACTTGATCTTTCCAGGGATACCTTCATAAACATGCCATCTTGTTGTAGGTATGCTTGTTTTGTCATGCATTGCTTTGTGGCGAGTGCATCAAGCTCACCAAGATGCCTTCAGATTATTGTTTCTGCCATGCTCTGTTTTCTGCTAAGTCTGAAACCTGTTAACGGAACTTGCTATGTTTACATGGTTGCCATCATATCTTCTGGCCCTTTTTGGCTTATGGTCAGTAAGGGAATTTTGTCATATGCATGTAGTAGAATACTTCCATCCCTTGTTTTTCCATGTTAAGTTCCTGTAGCATGTTCATTTCGTGCTCTGAACATTGCTACCTGATGCTGTTTCAGGCATGTCCAGTAATTTCACCAAGTCTGTGAACCTGTTATCTTTTGCACTTTTGCCATGCTTGTTTGAACCTGCTGTGGTGTGATCTAGCCGTAGCTCACTGTTCATCTTTTGTCAAGCATCTCCTGTATATTACTGCCATATGCTTTGTTTCTATGTTGGGTTTATGTAGCATTGTTACTTATTGCATTTTATGTGCTGTCATGCTGTTAATCGCAGATTCGTGTCATTCTTGTTTTGCTTGCCATTTGCTAACCGTGCATCCGTTTCCGGTGATCTTTATATCCATTTCGACCGAAATCATCTCATATTTCTAGTGGCATGCTTGGTTTGCCAAGTGACTTCCTTGTTCATCATTTTCCTTCCGGAGCACGCATATGCATCGCATATCATATCTTGCATATCATTCTTGTTTTGCTTCGTGTTGCTTGTGTATTTCCCGTGTTTGATTGTGGTTCCATTGCTTGTGTTCTTGTCTTGGGTAGTGCCGGGAGACGAGTTCGTGAACGAGAAACCTGTTGAGTACGCTGACGAGGATTAAGCTTTCGACAACTCTGAGAACCTTGCAGGCAAGATGACCATACCTTCGAAATCACTTCTATCTTCGCTTTGCTAGTTGTTCGCTCTATTGCCATGCTGCGCTACCTACCACTTTCTATATCATGCCTCCCTTGTTGCCATGTCAGCCTCTAACCATCCTTTCCTAGCAAACCGTTGTTTGGCTAAGTTATCGCTTTTGCTCAGCCCTTCTTATAGCGTTGCTAGTTGCAGGTGGAGTTGAAGTTGGTTCCATGTTGGAACATGGATATGTTGGGATATCACAATATCTTTTATTTAATTAATGCATATATATATTTGGTAAAGGGTGGAAGGCTCGGCCTTATGCCTGGTGTTTTGTTCCACTCTTGCCGCCCCAGTTTCTGTCATACCGGTATTATGTTCCTTGAGTTTGCGTTCCTTACGCGGTTGGGTGATTTATGGGACCCCCTTGACAGTTCGCCTTGAATAAAACTCCTCCAGCAAGGCCCAACTTTGGTTTTACAATTTGCCACCTAAGCCTTTTTCCCCCGGTTTTTCGCGAGCCCGAGGGTCATCTTTATTTAAACCCCCGGACCAGTGCTCCTTCGAGTGCTGGCCCAAACCGAGCGATGTCCGGCGCCCCCTGGGCAACCAGGGTCTATGCCAACCCGACGTCTGGCTCATCCGTTGTGCCCTGAGAACGAGATATGTGCAGCTCCTATCGGGATTTGTCGGCACATTCGGGCGGCTTTGCTGATCTTGTTTTACCATTGTCGAAATGTCTTGTAAACCGGGATTCCGAGATTGATCGGGTCTTTCCGGGAGAAGGTTTATCCTTCGTTGACCGTGAGAGCTTATGATGGGCTAAGTTGGGACACCCCTGCAGGGTATTATCTTTCAAAAGCCGTGCCCGCTGTTATGAGGCAGATGGGAATTTGTTAATGTCCGGTTGTAGAGAATTTATCACTTGACCCATTTAAAATACATCAACCGTGTGAGTAGCCGTGATGGTCTCTTCTCAGCGGAGTCCGGGAAGTGAACACGGTTTGAGTTATGCATGAACGTAAGTAGGAGTTCAGGATCACTTCTTGGTCATTACTAGATGACGACCGTTCCGTTGCTTCTCTTCTCGCTCTCATTTGCGTATGTTAGCCACCATATATGCTTAGTGCCTGCTGCAGCTCCACCTCATTACACCATCCTTTTCTATAAGCGTAAATAATCTTGATCTCGCGGGTGTGAGATTGCTGAGTCCTCGTGACTCACAGATTCTACCAAAACAGTTGCAAGTGCCGACGATGTCATTGCAGATGATGGGATCGACCTCAAGTGGGAGTTCGACGAGGAACGTGGTCGGTACTATGTGTCTTTTCCTGATGATCAGTAGTGGAGCCCAGTTGGGACGATCGGGGATCTAGCATTTGGGGTTATCTTATTTTCTTATGGATCTTGACCGTAGTCGGTCTATGTGTGTATTTTGGATGATGTATGAATTACATTTATGTTTTGTGTGAAGTGGCGATTGTAAGCCAACTCTCGTTATCCCATTCTTGTTCATTACATGGGATTGTGTGAAGATGACCCTTCTTGCGACCAAAACCACAATGCGGTTATGCCTCTAAGTCGTGCCTCGACACGTGGGAGATATAGCCGCATCATGGGCATTACAGTCAAGTCCTGGCTAGGAATTATTAGCACGAACACTAACCCTAGTCGGATTACTAGTTGAAATCATTTGCACAGATGAAACAACTAATCACTTATCACCTGTACCATTCAAACAGTCAATACACTACACAGATCTAACGAAACTTACTCAGATTTCATGGATTGGGAGAGCATAACCACAGGATTTCTATTCCAAAAAGCGGGAGGCAGGAGTAACCAGAGAAACCCTATGATCTATTTGACACATAAATGGGTATAGTTGACTAACCAGCTGTCTATCGTTGTCGGAGTCGTCGCCGGAGTGGTCGTCAGAGTCGTTGCCGGAGTGGTCGTCGGAGCCGGTGTGGAACTCCGCCTCCGGCTGTGGAAGCTCGACGCAGTCGATGACGTCAGGGTGCAGCGATAACTCGCCGGCAGTGACGGCAACCTCTGTCTCCATCTCTACGATGTGCTCCGGTGCTTTAGCAGCCCCGGCGCCGCCACTCCCTCCGATGGGGCCCGTCGGCGACATCCTCATACACTGACAGCTTTGAGGACTGGGAGCGGCATCGAGGATGCAAGCGGAGAGAGAGGATTGTGTGTGCGTAGCGAGGATGGGGGGTGCCGCCGCTCGGGCGCACCATTAATATGGAGTAGTGGGAGTTGTGGGAGAGAGGCGGGCAGCGGTCAAACCGATGGCTCGCCTCCCGGTGAGCCTGCGCACCGGACTGCTGGCATGCCTACCAAAGTTTCACACAGCTACTCGCACGCCTCCCGATGACACTATGCAGCGAGCATGCCTCCATCAATTCACACACCTGCACGCACGCCTCCCCGTCTGCCTACGCGGCGGACTGCTCGCATGCGTCCTGTCAACTCACGCCTGCTCGCACGCCACACAGGTCACGCTGCAGCACGTCTATTGTTTTTCTATTTGGATGATTAATGTTGCCGCTTTATTGCTTAACCGAAGCATGGCACGTATCCATTATTGGTCTAACGCTCATGGTTCGAATAAATAATCCGTTTGGGATATTGGTTCCCAATTATTAATAATCTCCCGTCTGTAATTAGATAAAGATTACATCAAAACTGGTCTCAAATTTGACAAAAAAAAGTACAATGCCACTTTGTATTGGTGTCCATATGACAACACGATAAGTATCATGAACTTCAAATAAGTTTTGGATGTACTAGAATTTAAAAATCAAGATTCTTAATGTTTGAAATTTGTTGCACGGCGAGTAAACATGCACCCAGTGAGACACATGTGTTTTTGCAATCCATTTAGGTGCACTGTCACGTGTGCATGTAGCTCAAATTTGATTTTTGCGCATTATACCCATAGAAAATAAATCAATCAATTTACTAAAACGTCTTAATGATCTCTATGATTTTTTTGAAATTAAAACGTCCCTCCTTTGGTAACATTTTTGTTCACCGCGGGATAATAAATTTAACATGCATCGTAGTTGAGGTGGATTCGCGGTGTGTGTGTGGGTGTGTGCGTCTGGGGGTGGCGGGTGGCTCGCAGTACACTACGAGTTGTGAGCTACCGTGTGGGTTGGTCGTTTTGATAGGCAGGCCGGTGCCACATCAGAGTCGTGAAATCATTATTTAAAACATTACACAACCCTTTCATACATAAATGTTTTGGCCACATGAAGTCGATGGTTGTCCTACACGACACTCGATACTCGCGTGTGACGCTTTCTGTGGGCCCGCGAGGTCGTCGTCCATCAATTTGACAAACAGCCGACAGTGAGGTTAATTTGACCAGCAAGGTAGAATCTTTTTTGTTTGTGTTATGGTGGTATATAGTACGCGTCGAACAGGTGGGATGGGACTAGCATATATACTATATGTATGCGTCCGTGAACAAGTACACCTCACTCAGTGTCGGGACTTTTTGGTTACCGAGGCACGTGCCACATCAAAATTGTGAAAATTGGTTATTCAAACATCACACAACACATTTTTGGGCCACATGCATATATATCCTAGCTAGGACACTCACGTGTGACGCTTTCATCTGTGGGCCCACGAGGCCATCGTTGATGCATGCATGCATGCATCACTTTGACCTACATCGGGAGAGGTTAATTAATTTCACCATCGATGCAGATTCTTTTGGGTTGTACATATATTACGTCAATAGCATATAGTATGCGGTGAAGAGGGGGGAAGGGGACCATCATATGTAGTACGCTTGATATGAACCTCGCTCTGTGTGGGTGCATGGTTTACAGTTTTTTAGGCATGTGGCACATCAAAGTTGTGCATTTTGGGTATTCAACATATATATGTTTGGCCCACATGCAAAGCGGTGGTGGTTGTCCTCTCGCACCCACTTAAGCGATTATCAGCGATATCGATGCTTTCCATCTATGGGCCCGCTTGGTTCATCACTTCTTTTTGCCTGACAACAAGAGAGGTTAATTTGACTTACGAGGGGATTATTATTTTTGCTCTGGCATTACATGCATGATACACTTTGAGCACACACACACATGCATGTGTATGCATGAATCCCTCCCATCGAGTCGAAGTGGCTAGTACAACGACACATCATGAACCGATCTTGCTCTGTGTGGGGAGATAGTGTACGATTTTTGACACACGCGCCACATCAATATTGTGTATTCAAACATGCATGCACGCATCACCTCCATACATATGCATGTAGTTGTTGCCTTCGAACGATACACTCCCTCGCATGGTTATCGACGACAAGCTTATATATTCATGGGCCCGCTTGGACATCCATGATCACCTTGACCAACAACAAGATAGGTTACCATGGCGGATTCTTCATTTGGTTCGTGTTATCGTAGTATACGTCATGGTGAGATTCAGACCTAATTAAGTTTGAGCGCATATACTATGCACGCATGCATGCATGAATCCCCGTCATTGGCTTGAAGTGTGGTGTAACATACATATGCATCGCCAACCTAACCCTCACTCAGTGTGGGGATTTCTAGTTTGAAATCACGGTGCCACATCAAAGTTGTTCCATTGTTACTCAAAAACACACCTCTCCATACATATGTTTGGGCCACACACATGCAGTGGTTGTCTTCAGGGACTAGCTACTTGCGTGATTATTGGCGAGCTAGCCCATCTCCGGGGTCGCATGGACGGCCATCACTTTAATCAACAACAACAAAGAGGTTGTACGACCAAGGTGGATTACTCTTGGTCCGTTTTACGATCCATCTTGGTGAGATATATGCCTCTATGTCCCGCCGACTGAAAGTGTGTGTGTGTGGAGGGGGGGGTTGCTACTTTGAACTTTGCTAGGTGAACCTCGGTTGGGGGGGGGGCATGCATTCATAGCTTAGGATTCCCTTTCTGGCGACACGAGGGGGGTGGGGGCTGCTAGCTACTTCACACTTTGCTAGGTGAACCTCGGTTGGGGGGAGGGGGGCATGCATTCATAGCTTAGGATTCCCTTCATGCCGACACGAGGGGGGCTGCTAGCTACTTCGCACTTTGCTAGGTGAACCTCGGTTGGGGGGCATGTGCATTCATAGCTTAGGATTCCCTTCGTGCTGACACGAGGGAGGGGTGGCTACTAGTTACTTCGCACTTTGCTAGGGTGAACCTCGGTTGGGGGGCTGCTAGCTACTTCACACTTTGCTAGGGTGAACCTCGGTTGGGGGGCATGCATTCATAGCTTAGGATTCCCTTCATGCCGACACGAGGGAGGGGGGCTGCTAGCTACTTCGCACTTTGCTAGGTGAACCTCGGTTGGGGGGGCATGCATTCATAGCTTAGGAATCCCTTTGTGCCGAAACGATCGAGGGGGGGACTGCTAGCTCTACTTCACACTTTGCTACGTGAACCTCAGTTGGGGGCATTCATTCATAGCTTAGGATTCCCTTCGAGCCGACACGAGGGAGGGGGGGCTTCTAGCTACTTCGCACTTTGCTAGGGTGAACCTCGGTTGGGTGGGGCATGCATTCATAGCTTAGGATTCCTTTCGTGCCGACACGAGGGACGGGGGGCTGCTAGCTACTTCGCACTTTGCTAGGGTGAACCTCGGTTGGGGGGCATGCATTCATAGCTTAGGATTCCCTTCGTGCCGACACGAGGGAGGGGGGCTGGTAGCTACTTCGCACTTTGCTAGGTGAATGAACCTCGGTTGGGGGGGCATGCATTCATAGCTTAGGATTCCCTTCGTGTCGACACGAGGGAGGAGGGGGGCTGCTAGCTACTTCGCACTTTGCTAGGTGAACCTCGGTTGGGGGGGAGGGGGCATGCATTCATAGATTAGGGTTCCCTTCGTGCCGACACGAGGGGGGTGGGGGCAAGCAATACCTCGCGCGTTGCGAGAGAGGTGCCACATCGAAGTTGCATTTGGTATTTGAAAATGAAACCACCCTTTTGATACATTAATTTGGTCCACATGCAAGTGTGTTCGTGTTCTGACCCTCTCCCGCGTCATTTTTCGCCAAATTTATGAACATTAGACAAGTCGGATGACGCAACAGACACGGTTCACTCAAACTAACCATGTGCCACGCCGGTGCACCTTTCACGCACACATCCACATAGTACATTGGGCTCCACGAGGCTCCCCCTCTCAAAAATATCTTCTCGCCTCGAGGGTTTTTCTGTTTCACAACACACGGTTGTTATCTCCGGACCGTGTGCGATGTTTCTTGTTCCCAATCCCACCTGCATCCCTAGAAAATATCTACCCGCCTCGAGGGTTTTTCTGTTTCATAACACACGGTTGTTGTCTCCGGACCGTGTGCGATGCTTCTTGTTCCCAATCCCGCCTGCATCCCTAGAAAATATTTTCCCGCCTCGAGGGTTTTTCTATTTCATAACACACGGTTGTTATCTCCGGACCATGTGCGATGCACTAGCATCAAAATTTTCAATAGCCCAGCATTTCACCCACGTGTTTGACTCCCACGTAGTAAAATTTTCACTTCCAGCGTCATTTCCTCAAACACGCCCCCTCTACACACACACACACACATCAAAATCTCCTCGGGCATGCGCGCGCACACACACACCCCCTCCCTCGCTTGAAACCCTAGCAAGGTCCCTGCCGCCGCTATCGCCGCCGCCGCCGCAAGGCCTCAATTATCAACATCTGCCGGTTTGCCCGTGCAGCTTACCCACTGATCTCCGTACCCAGGACGCCCTGAGTTTCTTAGATGACGCCTGCCAAACGCCCCCTTTCCCACAGATCCCCATCCCCCACTCCAAAGCATCGCAGCCTAAGCCCGGCTACGCTTCCCGTGGAGCTCGAGCAGCCATTGGCCCAAAAGAGGTGTATAGCGGTGTCTTCGCCCGATGTCGTCGAGGAAGCTGACAACCATTACTAGCGGCAGGCACTCAAGCAGCAGGCTAGAGTATGCGGGCATGTCTCGTCCGCCGGCTACAACATCGAGGTCATCGACAGCGATGCCCTAAGGCAGGCTGTGTCACTGGTTAAGTGGACCACCCCCAACCCCTCGGGTTCAACCGCCGTCGATCTCATCCATGGCCCCGCCCCTGATCTCCTCTGGCTCGCTGTCAACAATTTGCCATTCTACATCGCCATCAAGTCCCTTTTGTCATTTCTGAATGACACGTTCTGCGACGCTGGCTTGGGATTCACAGCTTCCAAGTCAGACCTCATCGACGACAACCACGAGGAGGGCACCCTCTCCGGCTCTTCCAAGGGGAAAGAGCCCATCTGGTCTTCCAAGGGGAAAGCGCCCGTCTGCGACATCAGGGAGGGCACCCTACAGCCGTGCTCTTCCAAGGGGAAGGAGCCCATCTGCGACAACATGGGGTGCATCCAGGGTCCATGCTCCTCCCACGGGAACGAGCCCATCTATGACAAGTGAGGAAACCCATGATTTGTTTTTCCGTGCCTCTTCATAGGGGGAAACCCATGATTTGTTTTGTCGAGTCCCTTTTGTAGTGTAGTGAGAATATGTCCAGTTTTAATTTCTATATCTGGTTGTTTGCAGTATGCCTTGTTTATTTCAGTTGTCATGTGATGCTCTATATGTGCAATTATATACTGTGCAGTACATTTCATCAATCCAGTTTTAAACATACCGATAGGAATGCATATATTTGTTTGCTCTTAAGCCTGTTATAGCTAGCATATGCCTCATTTAAAGTTTTTTGATTCTTTGGTTGTTCGTAGTTAGCATATGTTCAGTTTCAAATGCTATCTTTGGTTGTTCGTAGTATGCCTTGTTTATTCCAGTTATTCACAACGTGATGTTCTATATGTGCAAGTATGAACTGTGCAGTTCAATTTCATCAGTACCAGTTTCAACAATACCACTATGAATGACTACATTTGGTTGCTGCATCTTGTAGTTAACATGCCTTTCCATTTTTATTTAACCATAACCAGTGTACTTAGACCAACACAATACCTGTTTGAATGACTATGTTTGCTTGTTGTTAAATGTTAGGCCTGTTGCAGTTAGCACACCATTCCACTTGTTTTGCTTTACTAGCATGCTTAAACCTGCACACTGAGGCTATCTTTTGGAGATTATTTTGTCTGCCATGTGTAATTTTCGTTGACGTTTAGCCTGTTGTGCTTAACATGCTTCTCGATGTACCTACACAGGACAATTTTGGGAACGACTGATGTTTTCCATCGAGGTTAGTTTCATCCCATGGCTTATATCTTGATGAGGACATGACTACCTTGGATACGACCAAAAATATTGCATACATGCATATTTGTCAGGTGATTTCTAGTGCAAACTATTCAATCTCATAGTTCAGATCCATTGGCTTATATCTACTCACAGTTAAGGATATCGGTAGCTGGTACCATATAGGCTGGTGGCTGATAAGGGATGCTACCTCTTGAGCTTGCGTTGGTTTTTCCCTTGAAGAGGAAAGGGTGATGCAGTGAAGTAGCGTAAGTATTTCCCTCAGTTTTTGAGAACCAAGGTATCAATCCAGTAGGAGGTTACACACAAGTCGCCTTATACCTGCACAAACAAATAAGAATCTTGTAACCAACGCGATAAAGGGGTTGTCAATCCCTTCACGACCACTTGCAAAAGTGTGATCTGATAGAGATAATAAGATAAATATTTTTGGTATTTTTATGATATAAACTGAAAGTAAAGAATGCAAAGTAAAAATAGATTGGAAACTTATATGACAGAAAATAGACCCGGGGACCATAGGTTTCACTAGTGGCTTCTCTCAAGATAGCATAAGTATTACGGTGGGTGAACAAATTACTGTCGAGCAATTGATAGAAAAGTGCATAGTTATGAGAATATCTAGGCATGATCACGTATATCGGCATCACGTCCGCGACAAGTAGACCGAAACGATTCTGCATCTACTACTATTACTCCACACATCGACCGCTATAGCATGCATCTAGAGTATTAAGTTCATAAGAACGGAGTAACGCATTAAGTAAGATGACATGATGTAGAGGGATAAACTCAAGAAATATGATATAAACCCCATCTTTTTATTCTCGATGGCAACAATACAATACGTGCCTTGCTGCCCCCGCTGTCACTGGGAAAGGACACCGCAAGATTGAACCCAAAGCTAAGCACTTCTCCCATTGCAAGAAAGATCAATCTAGTAGGCCAAACCAAACTGATAATTCGAGAAGACTTGCAAAGATAACCAATCATACATAAAATAATTCAGAGAAGATTCAAATATTGTTCATAGATAATCTTGATCATAAACCCACAATTCATCGGATCTCGACAAACACACCGCAAAAAGAGTTACATTGAATAGATCTCCAAGAGAATCGCGGAGAACTTTGTATTGAGATACAAAGAGAGAGAAGAAGCTATCTAGCTAATAACTATGGACCTGAAGGTCTGTGGTAAACTACTCACACATCATCGGAGAGACTATGGTGTTGATGCAGAAGCCCTCCGTAATCGATTCCCCATCTGGCGGAGCGCCGGAAAAGGCCCCAAGATGGGATCTCACGGGTACAGAAGGTTGCGGCGGTGGAAATAGGGTTTCGTGGTGCTCCTGGATGTTTTCGGGGTACATGGGTATATATAGGAGGAAGAAGTCGGTCGGTGGAGCTGCGAGGGGACCACGAGGGTGATGGGCACGCCAAGGGGGGCTAGGCGCGCCTCCCTGCCTCGTGGCCTCCTCGCTTCTTTCTTGACGTCCACTCCGAGCCCTCTGGATCACGTTTATTCCAAAAATAACTCTCCCGAAGGTTTCATTCCGTTTGGACTCCGTTTGATATTCCTTTTCTGCGGAACACTGAAATAGGCAAAAAAAATAGCAATTTGCACTGGGCCTTCGGTTAATAGGTTAGTCCCAAAAATAATATAAAAGTGCTTAGTAAATCCCATTAAACATCCAAAACAGATAATATAATAGCATGGAACAATAAAAAATTATAGATACGTTGGAGACGTATCAACCATCCCCAAGCTTAATTCCTGCTCGTCCTCGAGTAGGTAAATGATAAAAACAGAATTTTTAATGTGGAATGCTACCTAGCATATTTCTCAATGTAATTTCTTTATTGTGGCATGAATGTTCAGATCCGAAAGATTCAAGACAAAAGTTTAATATTGACATGAAAATAATAATACTTCAAGCATACTAACAAAGCAATCATGTCTTCTCAAAATGACATGGCCAAAGAAACTTATCCCTACAAAATCATATAGTCTGGCTATGCTCTATCTTCATCACACAAAGTATTAAATCATGCACAACCCCGATGACAAGCCAAGCAATTGTTTCATACTTTTGATGTTCTCAAAATTTTTCAATCTTCACGCAATACATGAGTGTGAGCCATGGACATAGCACTATATGTGGAATAGAATGGTGGTTGTGGAGAAGACAAATAGGAGAAGATAGTCTCACATCAACTATATCAATGTGAGTGAGTAGGGATTTCCATGCAACGGATGCACTAGAGATATAAGTGTATGAAAGCTCAATAAAAGAAACAAAGTGGGTGTGCATCCAACTCTCTTGCTCACGAAGACCTAGGGCATTTTGAGGAAGCCCATCATTGGAATATACAAGCCAAGTTTTATAATGTAAAATTCCCACTAGTATATGAAAGTGACAACATAAGAGACTCTCTATCATGAAGATCATGGTGCTACTTTGAAACACAAGTGTGGCAAAAGGATAGTAACATTGTCCCTTCTCTCTTTTTCTCTCTTTTTTTATTTACCTTTTTTTATTTGGGCCTTTTTCTCTTTATTTTACGGCCTCTTTTTTTTCTTTCTTTTTTTTTCTTTTCTTCCGGAGTCTCATCCCGACTTGTGGGGGAATCATAGTCTCCATCATCCTTTTCTCACTTGAGACAATGCTCTAATAATGATGACCATCACACTTTTACTTACTTACAACTCAAGTATTACAACTCGATACTTAGAACAAGATATGACTCTATATGAATGCCTCTGGTGGTGTACCGAGATGTGCAATGAATCAAGAGTGACATGTATGAAAAATTATGCATGGTGGCTTTGCCACAAATATGATGTCAACTACATGATCATGCAAAGAAATATGACAATTATGAAGCATGTCATAATAAACGGAACGTTGGTAAGTTGCATGGCAATATATCTCGGAATGGCTATGGAAATACCATAATAGGTAGGTATGGTGGCTGCTTTGAGGAAGGTATATGGTGGGTGTATGATAACGGGGAAAGGTGTGCGGTATTAGAGAGGCTAGCAATGGTGGAAGGGTGAGAGTGTGTATAATCCATGGACTCAACATTAGTCATGAAGAACTCATATACTTATTGCAAAAATCTATTAGCACTCGAAACGAAGTACTACGCGCATGCTCCTAGGGGGATAGATTGGTAGGAAAAGACCATCGCTCGTCCCCGACCGTCACTCATAAGGAAGACAATCAATAAATAAATCATGCTCCGACTTCATCACAAAATGGTTCACCATACGTGCATGCTACGGGAATCACAAACTTTAGAACAAGTATTTCTCAAATTCATAACTACTCAACTAGCATGACTCTAATATGACCATCTTCATATCTCAAAAAAATTATAAAGAATCAAACTTCTCATAGTATTCGATGCCCTTTATATGATAGTTTTTTTATACCTATCTTGGATGTTCATCATATTAGGACTAATTTTATAGCCAAAGCAAACTACCATGCTGTTCTAAAAGACTCTCAAAATAATATAAGTGAAGCATGACAGATCAATAATTTCTATAAAATAAAACCACCACCGTGCTCTAAAAGATATAAGTGAAGCACTAGAGCAAGATTATCTAGCTCAAAAGATATAAGTGAAGCACATAGAGTATTCTAATAAATTCTTATTCATGTGTGTATCTCCCAAAAGGTGTGTACATCAAGGATGATTTTGGTAAACTAAAAAGCAAAGACTCAAATCATACAAGACGCTCCAAGCAGAACACATATCATGTGGTGAATAAAAATATAGCCTCAAGTAAAGTTACCGATAGACGAAGCCGAAAGAGGGAATGCCTTCCCAGGCATCCCCAAGCTTAGGCTTTTGGTTGTCCTTGAATTTTACCTTGGGGTGCCTTGGGAATCCCCAAGCTTAGGTTCTTGCCACTCCTTGTTCCATAATCCATCATATCCTTACTCAAAACTTGAAAACTTCAGAACACAAAACTCAACAGAAAATATTATGAGCTCCGTTAGTATAAGAAAACAAATCACCACCATAAGGTACTGTAATGAACTCATTCTTTATTTATATTTGTGTTAAAACTACTGTATTCCAACTTCTTTATGGTTTATACCCTTCGATACTAGCCATAGATTCATCAAAATAAGCAAACAACACACAAAAATCAGAATCTTTCAAAAACAGAACAGTCTGTAGTAATCTGTATCAAACGTATATTTCTGTAACTCCAAAAATTCTAAAATAAATTTCTGGACGTGAGGAATTTGTCTATTAATCATCTTAAAAAAGAATCAACTAAATAGCACTCTCCAGTAAAACGTTGTAGCTTATCTCGTGAGCACTAAAGTTTCTGTTTTTTTACAGCAAGATCATAAAGACTTCACCCAAGTCTCCCCGAAGGTTCTACTTGGCACAAACACTAATTAAAACACGAAACCACATCTAAACAGAGGCTATATGAATTATTTATTACTAAACAGAACCAAAAAAAAGAAACAAAAATAAAATTGGGTTGCCTCCCAGCAAGCGCTATCGTTTAACGCCCCTAGCTAGGCATAAAGGCAAGGATAGATCTAGGTATTATCATCTTTGGTAGGCATTTCTTCAATTGAACACTTATAACCCTTAGGAGTTTCCTTCTTGTTATTAATGATCAAGCTCCTAGGCAAGAAATCGAGAAAATCATTTGTAGCAAAAGGCTCCTTAATGATAGCGAGAAAGTTGGGGTGAACACTTATGGATTTGAGATCCGCATTCCCCTTACTAGAGGTTTCACCCTTATTTTTAGGAACATACATCAATTTGGAAATTTTAGCATTAGGAGGTTTTGGAGTATTTTTCACGGAAGAAAAGGCAAACCCTAAGTTGGTAATAATATCATCAATTTTATCAATTCTTGTGGAATCTTGATCTATCTTTTCGTTAACTATGGGTTCCTTTTCTTTAAAAAATTTAAGAGCAACTCCTACCTTTGATCATGTTGGGTAATTTGGTTGTGGATCTTTTTATCCAAATTTTCAATCAACTCTACAGTAGCAACTTTATTTTCAATAATGTCAAGCCTTTGCATCACATGTTCCAAAGTTAAAATAGTTCCATTAACCAAAAGAGGTGGTGGGCCAAACAAATCTATCATAGCATTATAAGAATCAAAAGTATGGCTCCCCAAAAAATTCCCTCCGGTAATGGTATCAAGAATATATCTGTTCCAAAGAGTGATGCCTACATAAAAATTGCGAAGAAGAGCATAAGTAGATTGCTTCCTAGTAGATCTATTTTGGGCATTGCAAATTCTAGGCCATGCATCTTTTAGATTTTCTCCCTCCCTTTGTTTAAAATTAAGAACTTCAGGATCGGGAGTACTAACGATGATAGAAGGACTAGCCATGACGACACAAGAAGCAAGCTAAAAGAGACGAACGGAAAAAGAGGGCGAATAAAACGGCAAGGTTGAAGTGGGGGGGGGGGAGGGAAACGAGAGGCAAATGACAAATAATGTAATGCGAGGGATAAGAGTTGGGATGGGTACTTGGTATGTCTTGACTTGACTTCGCAACTACGCCAGAGATGGCTAGACGCTAGGAGATCACATCTTGACTTGACTTGGTGTAAGCCTCCCGGCAACGGCGCCAGAAATCCTTCTTGCTACCTCTTGAGCTTGCGTTGGTTTTTCCCTTGAAGAGGAAAGGGTGATGCAGCAAAGTAGCGTAAGTATTTCCCTCAGTTTTTGAGAACCAAGGTATCAATCCAGTAGGAGGTTACACACAAGTCGCCTTATGCCTGCACAAACAAATAAGAACCTTGCAACCAACGCGAAAAAGGGGTTGTCAATCCCTTCACGGCCACTTGCAAAAGTGAGATCTGATAGAGATAATAAGATAAATATTTTTGGTATTTTTATGATATAAACTGAAAGTAAAGAATGCAAAGTAAAAATAGATTAGAAACTTATATGATGGAAAATAGACCCGGGGGCCATAGGTTTGACTAGTGGCTTCTCTCAAGATAGCATAAGTATTACGGTGGGTGAGCAAATTACTGTCGAGCAATTGATGGAAAAGTGCATAGTTATGAGAATATCTAGGCATGATCATGTATATAGGCATCACGTCCGCGACAAGTAGACCGAAACGATTCTGCATCTACTACTATTACTCCACACATTAACCGCTATCCAGCATGCATCTAGAGTATTAAGTTCATAAGAACAGAGTAATGCATTAAGTAAGATGACATGATGTAGACGGATAAACTCAAGCAATCACTACTGGAATCAGCTTGCCATCTGCCAGCTCTTTGCCGTCTGCTAGCTGACGGTAAAGAAGCTCTTTGCCATCAGCTACCCAGAAGCTGACGGCAAAGAAGTGGCAGACGGCAAAGAAGCTCTTTGCCATCTGCGGGCTCTTTGCCGTCCGCCAGCGCACGGCAAAGAGAGAGGTGGCCCCCACCCCCCGCCCGTTTGGGGAAAACTTAACGCCCCACCTCTTTGCCGTCCGCCAGCGGACGACAAAGAGGCAAAAGGGCGGACGGCAAAGAGGAGACTACCTAACGGCCCGTACCCCCCCGCCCGTTACTCTCTGTTCTCTCCCTCTCTCACCTCGCCGACGCGCACTACATCCCACCACACATCCCACCCCACATCCCACCCAACCCCACCGCCGCCGCCCGCCGCGCGCCGCCGCCCCCAGCACTCGCCGCCGCCCGGCGCCCCGGCCCCACCGCCCCGGGGCCCCGCCGCCCCGTCGCCCCGGCCCCCCGCCGCCCCACCGCCCCGGGCCCGGCGCCGCCGCCCCAGGCCGCCCCGCACCTCTCCTCCACCGCCCCGCCCCCCTCCTCCACCGGCGACCTCCTCCAGCGGCCCTGCCTCAGGTGAGCTCTACCCCTTTTTCCTTTTTTTTTCTATTTTTTTAGTTTTAGGTTTAGTTTTAGTTTAGTTTTAGGGCCGCAAACAACACACTAAAAAAAGTTCGTACATAAAGTAGTTCATACATAAATAGTATAAAAACTACTCGGCGTCGCTATCTAGGTCAATCACGGCCGGGCCGTTGCCGCCGTCATCGTCGCTGCTGGACCGGTTCGCGACGTCGTCCCAGTCCACCGGGACGTCGTCCGAATCCTCCGCCGCCTGCTGCCACTCCTGCTGCCACTCCGACGGCACCTACTGCCACTCCGGCGGCGCCATCGCCGCCTGCTGTGCCGCCATCGCCGCCTGCAGCGCCGCCTCCTCCTGGGCCTCCATCGCCGCCTGCTGCGCCGCCTCCTCCTGGGCCTCCAGCGCCGCCGCCGCGGCGGCCTCCTCCGCTGACTGCGCCAGGATCGCGAGGAGCCCGGCCGTGTCCTCCGGGTCGCCGTCCTGCTGGAGCGCCGCCTACTCCGGCGGGATCACAACCTCGGCCGGGGCTGCTGGGGCGGGGGTGGGAGCGGGTGCCCTACGCGGCTGGGAGGGCCCGGCTCCACGAGAGAGATCGCCGACAGGGAGCCCTCGGGCGGCGCGCTTGAAGGCGCCAATGACGTCGTCGAACCGCTTGCCCTTCCAAAAATGGCGGCGGCCCTTCCGGTTGTAGCGTCCCCCGGGGTGCGCGCGATGCTCTGCCAGCATCGCCGGTACGCCCTGCGTGGGGAATCCGTCCGCGGAGATCCTCCACGGCCGCGGCAGCTTCGCCGCCGGCGGCACGTAGAGGCCGAACCGAGCGAGGTCCTCCGTCTGCCCCAACGTGAGGCTCGACGGCCAGTGGCCGCCCGGTGCTGCGCCGTCGGAGTCCAAGTCGCTGGACGCCATCCCACGAAGAGAACGCCGGTGTGAAGAGGGAGAGGAGGGGGGCGGGGCGGTGGAGGAGGTGGCCGGTGTGACCAAACTCGCCGCGCAGGGCGGGTTTTATAGCGCCGTGATTTAATGCGGCAGGGAGGCGCCGGGCCGCGGAAGACGAGAGGGTGGCGGGCGGAAGACGAGATGGCCGCGCGGAAGACGAGATGGCCGCGCGGAAGACGAGACGGCGGCGCGCAGAAGACGAGAGGGCGGCGCGCAGAAGACGAGAGGGCGGCGTGCGGAAGACGAGATGGCGGCGTTGACCGCGAGGCATCGGGGCACGCGGGGCAGGCGAGGCGGCAGCCGGCAGCGCGGCAGGCGTGCAGCGCGGCAGCGGGAAGCGGGGGCAGGAGGCGTCAGGGCACGCGGGGCAGGCGAGGTGGCAGCGGGCAGGGGGGCAGGCGGCAGCGCCTCAGCGGGGGCGGCCGACGCGACGCGGCGGCCGAGGCGGAAGTGGCGCCGCAGGCCGAGGCGGAAGCGGGGGAGGACGATCCGGTGGGCGTGGCGGAAGCGGGCGAGGCGGAAGCGGACGGCAAAGGCACTGGAAAGTTTGCCGTCCGCGGCGGACGGCAAAAGCCTGCCGTTAGCCACTTAACGGACTGAGAGCACAATTATTGCCGTCTGCTCTCGTTGCCGTCCGCGGCAGACGACAAAGGTCCTTTGCCGTCAGCCGCCAGGAAGCAGACGGCAAAGCAGCAGTTTACCGTAGCCTACTTTGCCGGAGCCTTTTGCCGTCCGCGGCTGACGGCAAAGGCCTTTGCCGTCCGCCGTTCATGCCTTTGCCGTCCGCCGTGGCAGACGGCAAAATAGCTGATTCCTGTAGTGAATATGATATAAACCCCATCTTTTTATCCTCGATGGCAACAATACAATACGTGCCTTGCTGCCCCTGCTGTCACTAGGAAAGGACACTGCAAGATTGAACTCAAAGCTAAGCACTTCTCCCATTGCAAGAAAGATCAATCTAGTAGGCCAAACCAAAATGATAATTCGAAGAGACTTGCAAAGATAACCAATCATATATAAAAGAATTCGGAGAAGATTCAAATATTGTTCATAGATAATCTTGATCATAAACCCACAATTCATCGGATCTCGACAAACACACTGCAAAAAGAGTTACATCGAATAGATCTCCAAGAGAATCGAGGAGAACTTTGTATTGAGATCCAAAGAGAGAGAAGAAGCCATCCAGCTAATAACTATGGACCCGAAGGTCTGTGGTAAACTACTCACACATCATCGGAGAGGCTATGGTGTTGATGGAGAAGCCCTTCGTGATCGATTCCCCTCCGGCGGAGCGCCGGAAAAGGCCCCAAGATGGGATCTCACGGGTACAGAAGGTTGCGGCGGTGGAAATAGGGTTTTGTGGTGCTCCTGGATGTTTTCGGGGTACATGGGTATATATAGGAGGAAGAAGTAGGTCGGTGGAGCTGCGAGGGGCCCACGGGGATGGGGGCACTCCCAGGGGGCAGGTGCGCCTCCCAACCTCGTGGCCTCCTCGCTTCTTTATTGACGTCAACTCCAAGTCCTCTGGATCACGTTTGTTCCAAAAATAACTCTCCCGAATGTTTCATTCCGTTTGGACTCCGTTTGATATTCCTTTTCTGCGAAACACTGAAATAGGCAAAAAAACAGCAATTTGCACTGGGCCTTCGGTTAATAGGTTAGTCCCAAAAATAATATCAAAGTGCTTAGTAAAGCCCATTAGACATCCAAAACAGATAATATAATAGCATGGAACAATCAAAATTATAGATACGTTGGAGACGTATCAAGCATCCCCAAGCTTAATTCCTGCTCATCCTCGAGTAGGTAAATGATAAAAACAGAATTTTTGATGTGGAATGCTACCTAGCATATTTCTCAATGTAATTTCCTTTATTGTGGCATGAATGTTCAAATCCGAAAGATTCAAGACAAAAGTTTAATATTGACATGAAAATAATAATACTTCAAGCATACTAACAAAGCAATCATATCTTCTCAAAATAACATGGCCAAAGAAAGTTATCCCTACAAAATCATATAGTCTGGCTATGCTCTATCTTCATCACACAAAGTATTTAATCATGCACAACCTCGATGACAAGCCAAGCAATTGTTTCATACTTTTGATGTTCTCAAACTTTTTCAATCTTCACGCAATACATGAGCGTGAGCCATGGAGATAGCACTATATGTGGAATAGAATGGTTTGTGGAGAAGACAAAAAGGAGAAGATAGTCTCACATCAACTATATCAATGTGAGTGAGTAGGGATTGCCATGCAACGGATGCACTAGAGCTATAAGTGTATGAAAGCTCAACAAAAGAAACTAAGTGGGTGTGCATCCAACCCGCTTGCTCACGAAGACCTTGGGCATTTTGAGGAAGCCCATCATTGGAATATACAAGCCAAGTTTTATATTGTAAAATTCCCACTAGTATATGAAAGTGACAACATAAGAGACTCTCTATCATGAAGATCATGGTGCTACTTTGGAGCACAAGTGTGGCAAAAGGATAGTAACATTGTCCCTTCTCTCTTTTTCTCTCATTTTTTTATTTTCCTTTTTTTTAGTTGGGCCTTTTTCTCTTCTTTTTTATGGCCTCTTTTTTTATTTTATTTTTCTTTTCTTCCAGAGTCGCATCCCGACTTGTGGGGGAATCATAGTCTCCATCATCCTTTCCTCACTTGGGATAATGCTCTAATAATGATGACCATCACACTTTTATTTACTTACAACTCAAGTATTACAACTCGATACTTAGAACAAGATATGACTCGATATGAATGCCTCCGGCGGTGTACCGGGATGTGCAATGAATCAAGAGTGACATGTATGAAAAATTATGCATGGTGGCTTTGCCACAAATACGATGTCAACTACATGATCATGCAAAGCAATATGACAATTATGAAGTGTGTCATAATAAACGGAACGGGGGTAAGTTGCATGGCAATATATCTCGGAATGGCTATGGAAATACCATAATGCGTAGGTATGGTGGCTGTTTTGAGGAAGGTATATGGTGGGTGTATGATACCGGCGACAGGTGCGCGGTATTAGAGAGGCTAGCAATGGTGGAAGGGTGAGAGTGCGTATAATCCATGGACTCAACATTAGTCATAAAGAACTCATATACTTATTGCAAAAATCTATTAGTTATCAAAACGAAGTACTACGCGCATGCTCCTAGGGGGGTAGATTGGTAGGAAAAGACCATCGCTCGTCCCCGACCGCCACTCATTAGGAAGACAATCAATAAATAAATCATGCTCCGACTTCATCACATAACGGTTCACCATACGTGCATGCTACGGGAATCACAAACTTTGGAACAATTATTTCTCAAATTCACAACTACTCAACTAGAATGACTCTAATATCACCATCTCCATATCTCAAAACAATTATAAAGAATCAAACTTCTCATAGTATTCGATGCACTTTATATGATAGTTTTTATTATACCTATATTGCGTCGCCCCCCGCTCGGGCGACTCAGGTGGCTCCCCAACCCTAGCCGCCGCCGGGCCTAGCCCATCTATCTCCCCTCCTCCCGCCCCCGCCGGAGGACGCAGCGGCTTGCGCCCGGAGGCCGACGGCGGGGGCTCTTCCTCCCTCCCGCGTCTCAGGGGTGGCGGGGGCCCCTACATGCATGGAGGTGCGGCCGATCTAGAAACGATGGCGTTGGCTTCGACGGCGGCGGCGGTCGGCCCTGCCTCGGGCCATGGGCTTCGGCGGCTGGCCTGGATCGGGCGGCGGCGCAATGCGGTGTTCGGCGGCATGTCATCCGGCTTTAGATCGGCGGCGGCGTCGAGGGCCTGGTGGACTGCTTGGCGGCACCCATGGCAGATCTGTTCTGGCCGGTGTAGCCAGTGGTGGTGGTCATCTTCTTCATCGGGGGTGGCCGGCCAGAAGCTTGGTGATTGGATCTCGAGATCCGTCATCTAGTCCCGGCTGCGAGTTGGGGAGACATGGTTTCCACTGAAAACCGAGCCGACGGTAGGCGATGGCGGCGTTCTACGTCATTACCTTGATGAAGGCATCTTCGTGTAACTACTGTCGACCCACTCATGCTGCTCTGGGGGAAACCCTAGGATCTGGTGTTCTAGATCGGACGATGGCGGCACTGCGGTGTCGTTTCTCTCTTGGGAGCATCGTTTGTGGAGCGGCGTTGGAAGTCAGAGGCAGGAGGTGGAGCGGCTTCGTCTTGCACGGAGCTTCGGTGGAGATGTCAAGTCATGCCTGACCGATAGGTGCTACGCTTTGTCATGCCTGGTCGGCAGGTGCTACGCACGACCAATCTTCCAAGGACTTCAAGTTGTGTTAGCTGGTGGTACTTCGCAGCATGGCGCTGAGGTGTCTCAGTGGCGACCGCGACGTGCTCAGCTGTTTGCGCAGGGAGGAGGTCCCGTTGGGCGCCGTGGTGGCGTTGACGATAGCTAGACCGAGCAAGGTTGATGCATCAGTACAGTTCTGAAGATGGAGCGGTGGCAGTTGGCGGCGGCAGCCTCTGAGAGCACGCCGGACTAGTGTGTGCCCCAGACCCGGCAAGTAGCTAGGTTGGGGTCTCAGGTCTTAGATGTTAGGCTTGGTTGCGATGTCTGTTTCGTATTAGGCCCAGGCTATCTGTGCCCCTTCATCAACTGGATAGGTGTAGCGACATTTGTTGCTTAGACGGCGGCTTTAGTCTTACTATTGTATGACTTTGTAAGGTCTTGTGAGAATAATTAATAAAGTGGCCGTATGCATCGCCCAGATGCAGAGGCCGGGGGTCATCCTCCTTTTCTAAAAAAAATCTTGGATGTTCATCATATTAGGACTAATTTTATAGCCAAAGCAAACTACCATGCTGTTCTAAAAGACTCTCAAAATAATATAAGTGAAGCATGAGAGATCAATAATTTCTATAAAATAAAACCACCACCGTGCTCTAAAAGATATAAGTGAAGCACTAGAGCAAGATTATCTAGCTCAAAAGATATAAGTGAAGCACATAGAGTATTCTAATAAATTCCGATTCATGTGTGTCTCTCCCAAAAGGTGTGTACAGCAAGGATGATTGTGGTAAACTAAAAAGCAAAGACTCAAATCACACAAGACGCTCCAAGCAAAACACATATCATGTGGTGAATAAAAATATAGCCTCAAGTAAAGTTACCGATAGATGAAGACGAAAGAGGGGATGCCTTCCGGGGCATCCCCAAGCTTAGGCTTTTGGTTCTCCTTGAATTTTACCTTGGGGTGCCTTGGGCCTCCCCAATCTTAGGCTCTTGCCACTCCTTATTCCATAATCCATCAAATCTTTACTCAAAACTTGAAAACTTCACAACACAAAACTCAACAGAAAATCTTATGAGCTCCATTAGTATAAGAAAACAAATCACCACTGTAAGGTACTGTAATGAACTCATTATTTATTTATATTGGTGTTAAACCTACTGTATTCCAACTTCTCTATAGTTTATACCCTCAGATACTAGCCATAGATTCATCAAAATAAGCAAACAACACACAAAAACAGAATCTGTCAAAAACAGAACATTCTGTAGTAATTTGTATCAAACGTATACTTATGTAACTCCAAAAATTCTAAAATAAATTTCTGGACGTGATGAATTTGTCTATTAATCATCTTCAAAAAGAATCAACTAAATATCACTCTCCAGTAAAAAGTTGTAGCTAATCTCGTGAGCGCTAAAGTTTCTGTTTTTTTACAGCAAGATCATAAAGACTTCACCCAAGTCTTCATAAAGGTTCTACTTGCCACAAACACTAATTAAAACATAAAACCACATCTAAATAGAGGCTATATGAATTATTTATTACTAAACATAACCAAAAACAATAAATAAAAATAAAATTGGGTTGCCTCCCAACAAGCGCTATCGTTTAACGCCCCTAGCTAGGCATAAAGGCAAGGATAGATCTAGGTATTATCATCTTTGGTAGGCAATTCTTCAATTGAACACTTATAACCCTTAGGAGTTTCCTTCTTCTTATTAATGATGAAGCTCGTAGGCAAGAAATCGAGAAAATCATTTGTAGCAAAAGGTTCTTTAATGATAGCGAGAAAGTTGGGGTGAACACTTATGGATTTGAGATCCGCATTTCCCTTACTAGAAGTTTCACCCTTATTTTTAGGAACATACATCAATTTGGCAATTTTAGCATTAGGAGGTTTTGGAGTATTTTTAACGGAAGAAAAGGCAGACCCTAAGTTGGTAATAATATCCTCAATTTTATCAATTCTTGTGGAATCTTGATCTATCTTTTCGTTAACTATGGGTTCCTTTTCTTTAAATTTTTTAAGAGCAACTCCTACCTTAGATCCGTATTGGGTAATTTGGTTGTGGATTTTTTTATCCAAAATTTCAATCAACTCTACAGTAGCAACTTTATTTTCAATAATTTCAAGCCTTTGCATCACATGTTCCAAAGTTAAAATAGTTCCATTAACCAAAAGAGGTGGTGGGCCAAATAAATCTATAATAGCATTATAAGAATCAAAAGTATGGTTACCCAAAAAATTCCCTCCGGTAATTGTATCAAGAATATATCTGTTCCAAGGAGTGATGCCTACATAAAAATTGCGAAGAAGAACGGAAGTAGATTGCTTCCTAGTAGATCTATTTTGGTCATTGCAAATTCTATGCCAAGCATCTTTTAGATTTTCTCCCTCCCTTTGTTTAAAATTAAGAACTTCATGATCGGGAGTACTAACGATGATAGAAGGACTAGCCATGACGACATAAGAAGCAAGCGAAAAGAGACGAACGGAAAAAGAGGGCGAATAAAACGGCAAGGGTGAAGTGGGGGAGAGGAACACGAGAGGCAAATGGCAAATAATGTAATGCGAGGGATAAGAGTTGTGATGGGTACTTGGTATGTCTTGAATTGACTTGGCAACTGCGCCAGAGATGGCTAGATGCTGGGAGATCAAATCTTGACTTGACTTGGCGTAAGCCTCCCCGGCAACGGCGCCAGAAATCCTTCTTGCTACCTCTTGAGCTTGCATTGGTTTTTCGCTTGAACAGGAAAGGGTGATGCAGCAAAGTAGCATAAGTATTGTTCAAATATTGTTCATAGATAATCTTGATCATAAACCCACAATTCATCGGATCTCGACAAACACACCGCAAAAAGAGTTACATCGAATAGATCTCCAAGAGAATCGAGGAGAACTTTGTATTGAGATCCAAAGAGAGAAAAGAAGCCATCTAGCTAATAACTATGGACCCGAAGGTCTGTGGTAAACTACTCACACATCATCGGAGAGGCTGTGGTGTTGATGTAGAAGCCCTCCGTGATTGATTCCCCCTCCGGCAGCGGAAATAGGGTTTCGTGGTGCTCCTGGATGTTTTCGGGGTACATGGGTATATATAGGAGGAAGAAGTAGGTCGGTGGAGCTGCGAGGGGCCCATGAGGGTGGGGGGCGCGCCCAGGGGGCAGGCGCGCCTCCCTTCCTCATGGCCTCCTCACTTCTTTCTTGATGTCCACTCCAAGTCCTCTTGATCACGTTTGTTCCAAAAATAACTCTCCCAAAGGTTTCATTCTATTTGGACTCCGTTTGATATTCCTTTTTTGGAAACACTAAAATAGGCAAAAAAACAGCAATTTGCACTGGGCCTTCGGTTAATAGGTTAGTCCCAAAAATAATATAGAAGTGCTGAGTAAAGACCATTAAACATCCAAAACAGATAATATAATAGCATGGAAAAATTAAAAATTATAGATACGTTGGAGACGTATCAAGGGACTAATTGGTGAATCGGACTTTTAACTAAATTTATCTGCAACCCATTTTTCCTTAGGTTAACTAGGGCCATATGTAATATATCTGAGGCTACATAGCAACATGCACTGTACTTAATGTCTAATATGCAATCCTAGGCTACATAGCAACAAGGAAGAGTGTTACATTAATGTTCTAATGATGTCTAGATATACGTAGAAGAGCAGCAGCAGCAACAGCAACAACACAGCCCTGTTTGGATACTCAACTTAGCTAGAGGTTAGAGTTAGTTTCTAGTTTATTACTAACCCGGAACTAACTCCATCCAAAGAGTTGTTTGGATGGCAGGGTTAGATTGACAATAAATGCACTAGGAGAACTAGCTCCAATTAGCACCTCTTGGGTTGGATAGTTTTTTTGGGTGGGTTGTAGATGCAACTAGCTCAAACTAGCCCTCATGTTTAAATATACTTTAGGGCTATTTGAGCCCGAACTAGCTCAAACTAACTGTAACCCAAGGATACATCAGCAGTTAATCAACCGATAATTTGTATGAATGAACTAAACTCCTTCCGGCCCATAATATAAGATGTTAATTCATCTAATATATGAGTATATTGGATGTTATAAGATACTCCCTCCGTTCCTAAATATTTGTCTTCTTAGAGATTTCAAATGGACTAACACATACGGATGTATATAGACATATTATAAAAGTGTGTTGTACTACATCATTGTGCAATTGCTGTTTAGCTTCTAACATTAACTTGGTGCTTTTAGGTACATATGTCATTGGTAAAGATCCAGGTTTTGACCCCTTCTGCGTATGGGGCAATGAGATATCAATGAACCAGCATCAAGTGAGGAAGCTGATAAAGATCGTTAGTAAAATGGGTCCAAATATGGAAATTAAACTATTTTTTTACACTTTATCCAAGACAACAGCGAACTGGAGGACGGTAAGTAAGAACTCTGCATCCTTCTTTTTACTACCCATAATGAGTTGTGCTAGATGACAATGTCTGAATCTTTTTCCTTTGCAGTGGTTGCCAAAGCAGTTTACTCAAGATTACCTCTCAAACTACATGATTGATGGGCATCCAAAGGTTAAAGTATTTCTACCAGAACACGATGATTATGTTTTCATGAAGACCGTGAAGGATGGGCGGTCGGCCATCACAAGGGTTGGACTAGAGTCGTGCGTGCCTTCTGCATGGAGGAGGGCACAATATGGGCATTCCGCTTCACCTTGTTCAGCAACCAGAATATATTTCGCCTCTTTCTTTACTGTCTTTAATAGTACAAGTATACAACTGTGGTTCATCATTATTTATTTGGTTCTTATGTAATTCTTGAACATATGTACCTATGAATCGAATAATACATTGGTTGTTTGAACCTGATGGATATGAATAAAGCTGTAGCATACATGCAAATTCAAATTCAAATCCAAATCCGATGCAATTTGGAAAAGCAGCAATTAAATTACGGTGAAATTACGCACTCCAGGTTGTTACGGCACACACGTGTCGGTGTACGATAAAGAAACTAACACAACGTTTGTGATATGCACCATAATCGGAGACAGTTCACAGAGAGGAAACGTGTGCAAGCATGCACACAGTTTCCGTTTGCAAAGCGTGTGCCATGTCAGACAATATCACAAATGGTGCGGGCAAACTAAATGTTTGTGTTAGTTCCTTTATCGTACACGATTCACAACCATGAATTGTTTCTTATGAAGTATGCATCGTAAACGTTGCACCACAGAATAGCGTGTGCGATAGTTGTCGTGTACGATGACGTTACGACGGTCCGACGTTTCGTAATCCTCTCCGACACTCGTACAACGATTAGCTAATCTTCTTAACGGTGAACCGCTTGTGATGGGCCGCGCATCATACACGTTCAGATAGAGGCAAGGGTGTCCCGATCTTTTGATGAGATGATAACTATCGATTTGGTGGAGTCGACTTTGACGATCCGACTACAAACGTGCACGACATTGCGCCTTAGCAATCGCTAAACCAATCTCCTGAGGTTACTGACGATGCCGGAAGCATGATCAGCCTGACCACGAAGGTCTATTCCTGCACGCAATCGAAGAACAAGCAAAATATGATAATGCAATCTGAATATTGCGAATATAGATGAAGTATTGATAAAGGTCGGGATCCGAAAGTGGTCTTGGTCTGGTCGTTGGACACAAACGAAGTACACGAAGTTGCAATGGCTAACTTTTAACTAAACAAATCCCAAGGAAAAAGCTACTAGATGGATCTACTTATATAGGAGCAAGGGGTGGTGGACAAGGAGGTGGGAGGACGTCCCAAGGCAGCCTAAAACCAACCCTAGGTCGTACAAGGCTCATGGGCCCAAGTGGAGGTGATGCAACACCTTTGGACTTGTTGTTTGACTCGGATTCTGCTGCAGCGTCAGATTGTTTCGTCCATATCTCAACGCTCCGGACGAATTTAAAGGTGAATCCAATTGGGTTGGAAAGAGGATGAAATCTACTTTCCAACAAAAAATCACCCAATTCGGAGTCCGTATGAAAAAGTTGTTGGCGTTTTGAGTCAGGTATGTCTGTGCAGTCCGAATCTGAATCCAGAACGTGAGAGACTTGGACTCTATCTTCTCTTGGCCCAAAAGTGACGTGAGAGGACTTTTTTAATAGAACCTAAACTTCTCCTTTTGCCTTATCTTCATATGTGGATTATACAAATGTCCCATACACCTGCAATTAGACAAAACACAAAAGTGTGTGAAGTATTTTTGTTCTGGATAACATAAATAGATTATTGAATAGTTTGCACTAGAAATCACCTGACAAATATGCATGTATGCAATATTTTTGGTCGTATCCCAGGTAGTCATGTCCTCATCACGTTCTATAATAGTGAACCGTTTGTGATGGGCCGCGCATCGTAAACGTAGCACGAAAGAATACCGACTGCGATGGCAATGCGAGCAGAAACGAGTATGAGTACTATAGGGGCACTATCCCCGACGGTTATGGGTCGTGTGGGAAGGACCCCCCTATTGCCCACACTCACTTGGCGATGGTTTCAAATGCCTTCACGGAAAAGGGGTTAAAAACCATTTGTTTAGGACCGATGCGCACCATCGCGAGGCTTTGGAGGAGAATACTACGGCCCAAGTGGTCGAATTCTCCAAAGCCCTCAATGAGGCCAAGGATGCACACACTGAGTCCCGGGGTGCTCGTGGAGAGATCCGGCAGGCTGAACAGATAGCGGCTGGTAAGCCCTTTCGTTTACAGAGTATATTTGGGGGTAAAAGATATTCCTTGCTCACTCGACTCTGGTGTTCTCCAGGCGCCTTTGCGGATCTTCCAAGGAGTGCTGCTGATGCCACGCAGTTCTTCCGACCTTAGGAGGGGAGCACGACAAAGAAGTTGTTCTGGTCACAGTTCCTGGCATCGGAGCGTCCGGCACTGTTGAACAACCAGATGATGCAACTGTCGGAGCTGCATAGGATGTCCGGCCTGGCCATGAACGACATCATAGTCTGGCCTTGGCCAACTGAACCCATTCCTAGCAGCTACTTCGCTTGGTGAGGCGACTAGCCGATGCGCTGCCCCGAGTTGAAGCTGTGAAGCACACAGCGTGCATACAGGGTGCGCGGATGGCCTTTGCCCGTGTCAAGATGCACTAGGCGAAGATGAAGGCAACCATCATGGCAACCGAAGGCCTGCCCGAAGGCAAGGACCACCGCAAGCCAGAGCGATACTTTGACGATGTCCTGGCGGGTGCACGACTAGTAGAGGGCCAATGCTCAAAGGATATCATGTTTGAGTGAATGTATTAGGGTTATCCAGACTTTGTTTTATGAATCAAGGCTTGTAATATATTTATGCCTTTATCTGAAATTATTTTCCTCCCGTGCGGCCATTTTAATTTTTAAAGTTTGCCAGTCGTCGGCTTCAGCCCCCACATAGATGCTACGGGGGTGTTCGGGATAGCGCACGATCACATTTGACCCAACGTCTTCGTCCGTAAAGGAGGTGTTTCCGCAGCGAACCAGGCAATCAGACTATGCGGCTTTATTACTTTCACTTAGCCATAGGAGTTTGACGGTGGGGCTAAGTACTAGCCCCGGGTGCGTATGCGGCCATCCGAACTAGGATGCCTTAGGCGCATGACTGAGCGAAGGCCAGTCCTTCGTATAATGCCGAGTAAATCGCAAAAGATTTGTAGCAAGTCACAGAATCGCCGACCAGCTCTCGCCATATCATGCCAGTCAGTTTTCATCTTTCCCTACTAAGGTGTTTGACCGGACGAACCAGAAACACAATCGCAATAGTTCTCCCTTTACTATCTTAGACGAACGAGTGGAACGTAAGGTGGTAATCACAGGAGCCCGTCAACCCAACTATTGACCAAAGACATGATTAGGAGCTGATGCAGATAATGCAATATTCGGGACGGCGAAGTATACTCTAAAAGTGTTTGGACTTTTGAAAATATATGTGGCCGAATTGAGCCCCAGACATTTAAGCCGTACCAAAGTATATATGGCAATATGAAGCAAAGAGGAAATACAGACAATGAAATAAACCAATACCGAACAGGGGTTGGCAAAAAAAAAACGGTTTCCATTATAATTCGATTGATACGTCAAAACATGCTATTACAGATAATGCCAGAAACATCAAGGCTACATGACAAGAATTTGTAAACAAGGGGAAGCTGTATATAGGGCCTAAAAAGAAAAGGTAGTCTTGAAGATCCCATTGACACCCTGCCGCACGTCTGCGCCGCTTTCGCCTTGGTGCAAGATCCTTTGATAGGAGTAATCGATGATTGTTTATATAAAAGGGGCCTGGGAAAGAGCCCTTGTATGACCATAAGGTGATTAGGTTTTAATGAACCTGTAATATGTGGGAGAAAAGGAAGGAAAAAAGGTTGAGGTCCAAATACGGTCGAGCCGAACTATAGACCTTGTCCGGAGTGTGCCTCCATCGTTGCCCAAGGTATTTTAAGTGCGTAGTTATGCACACGTTGTATATATGCCGTGGCTAGATGGGGCGATCGATGGAGGCAGAACTGCTAGTCCAGCTCTGGATCCACCGAGCTGTCGTTCTGCAGCGTTGGCCAGACTCGTTTAGCAGTGTCCGGGGTCTTGATGGCCGATGAAGTGTTCGGCTTGATGAGGCTGCTCCGCACCTCGGCTGCAAGGGCCGCAGTATGCTCCTCTGTACGGAGGGAGCACTCCATGTTTCCCTTGACTGTGATAATGCCACATGGTCCGGGCATCTTGAGCGTTAAGTAAGCATAGTACGGGACTGCATTGAAGCGGGTGAAGGCGGTTCATCCGAGCAGTGCGTGATAGCCACTGCGAAAGGGGACAATCTCTAAGATCAAGTCTTCACTTCGGAAGTTATCCAGTGAACCCGTGCAGCGGGCCTCTACGTCGGGTATCACTCCTTTAAAGGTGGTGTTACTAGGCTTGATTCTTGATGGGTCAATACCCATTTTACGAACAGTGTCTTGATAAATCAGGTTAAGACAGCTGCCGCCGTCCATAAGGACTCGAGTGAGATGGTATCCATCAATAATTGAATCGAGGACCAGGGCTCCCGAACCTCCATGATGGATACTGGTCGGGTGGTCCCTGCCATCGAAGGTGATCGGACAAGCCGACCATGGGTTGAATTTTGGGGCGACACGCTCTACAGCGTAGACGTCCCTTAATGCACGCTGTGCTCCCTCTTGGGGATATGAGTGACATATATCATATTCACCGTTTTTACCTCAGGGGGAAATTTCGTCTATCCCCCTATGTTCGGTGGGCGGGGCTCATCATCGTCCTCGCTTGGCGGCCCTTTCCCCTTGTGTTTAGTATTTAACTTACCGGCCTGTTTGAAGACCCAACAGTTTCTGTTGGAATGATTAGCAGGCTTCTCGGAGGTGCCATGAATCTGGCAGGGTCGGTTGAGTATTTTTTTCCAAATTAGATGGGTCGTCCCTGTTTCCTTTGAATGGCTTCTTCCACTGACCGGGTTTAGAGCCACTGAATCCAGCGTTGACCGATGTATCTTCAGTTTCTTCATTGTTGTTCTGACGCTTGTGTTTGTTACGTCGTGGCCTTCCGTTGCCATCCCTGGTTTCGGAGGTGCCAGGGTTGCTGGTACTATTGCTTCTACGAGCTAACCAGCTATCTTCTCCCACGCAGAAGCGGGTCATGAGTGCGGTAAGAGTTGCCAAGACTTCGCCTTCTCGAGGCCGAGGTGTCGGGCAAGCTATTCGTCGTGGACACTACGTTTAAAGGCTGCTAGGGCTTCGACGTCCGGACAGTCGACGATTTGTTCTTTTTAATTAGGAACCAAGTCCAAAGTTTACGGGCTGACTCTCCGGGTTGCTGGACTATGTGACTAAAGTCATCGGCGTCTGGTGGCCGGACATAAGTACCTTGGGAGTTGTCTCGAAAGGCATTTTCCAAATCTTCGCAGCTGCCAATAGAGTCCTCTGGGAGGATGTTTGACCAGTGCCGTGCTGGTCCCTTTAGCTATAGGGGGAGGTATTTGATGTCGTGGAGATCATGACCACGAGCCTTGTGAAAATGTGGAGAAGAAAGTCTTCAATCCATACGGCGGGATTTGTCATTCCATCGTATGCTTTAATGTTTACGGGTTTAAACCCTTCTGGAAATTGGTGCTGCATTACCTCATCGGTAAAGCATAAAGGATGTGCGGCGCCTCTGTAGCGGGCAACATCACGGCGGGGTTCGGATGACATCCGTGGTCGGTTTTCAGCTCGAGTGTGGTTATGCTTATCGCGCCAAGCTTGATCGCCGTCATCTCGTGTTGGAGCACGCCCCCTTGATCCATAGATTTATCTATTTTGACCGGCTCTATTGTCCAGGTCCTGGCGTAAGTCGTGGGTGTAGCCCGGAGCCGCTACCTCTTTTCCTCGACGGCGAGGTGGCACGGGCTTGTGTTCGACATAAGCAGACGCTTTGTCTCGTCCATGTGGTGGTCAGTCTGGTTCGTCAGCGTGATTATCTCTTCACGGTATTGGCTCAAGGGGCTCGTCGTTGAATTATGGCAGTAGCCGACGCTTTGGATAACTCTTTGTTGGGTGCTCGAGGCCGTATTCTTCGGCAGCTAGGACCTGGGTCCATCTGTCGTTGAGCGTATCCTATTCGGCTTGAAGCTGTTGATGTTTCTTTTTTAGGCTCCTCACAGTGGCGGTTAGTCGTCGCTTAAAGCGCTCTTGCTCGAAGGGTTCCTCTAGCACGATGAAGTATTCGTTGCCGAGGCTGACATCCTCCTCAAAGATTGGTAGATAGTTACTATCCTACGAATCCTCATTCCCGACTGGTTCATCGGGGTTAACTTGTCCCTCCTCCCATTCATCCTACTCGGATGCAGGCTCGACGAGGTCTTCGGGGTCTTCGGCATCATCCGGAGTGTTGTTGTCTTCCGGTATTGCTTTCCTTTTCGCGACGCGATTTTGCTTGGCGCCGCTGACGATGACATTCTGATGGTGCCTCGACAGTCTTGTCCTCAATCGGGTCCTGCCTGTCGTCATTGTCCTTTTTAGGTGTATCAACCATATACACGTCGTATGTAGACTGGCCATCCAACGCCCGGTGATAGGTGGATTCTGGCCTGGTTTGTCTCCGACATCGTCGTCCATACTGTCGATGTCTTCGGAGGCGTAATCTAGCATGTCGGTCAAGTCCTCGATAGTGGCTGTTAAGTGGGTGGTGGGTGGGACGCGAAGTTCCCGCTCTCAGCACCTAGTCTGGGCTGGGCATAGTTCGGAGGTGATACTTCCGTAATGGCGAGAGATCACATTAAGTCCAGGGCCTCATTTAGGAGCGAAGGCAGGACGAGGAACCGAGGACCTGCGGAGCTGGGCATGGTAAACGCCACCTGGCCGTGCTCACTTGACGCAGACCTGAAGAGTTCGGAGTTAGCATTCAGAGGTAAGTTTGGCTCCCCGATGATAGGGAGAGTCCTGTTTGATTCCAGGCTTGCCAATGATATAGTCGACTCTGGGTCTCCGGCAGGGAGCTGTGTAGTAGGAGAGAGTCGGGTGGGTTTCAAACTCCCATCTACGGATAAGGTCGTCTGCTCTCGATCTAAGGCCATGGTAGGGATGATAGTTGATTCTTGAACGGAGCCTGATGGTGGATCCGACAGGTTTCCCTCTTGTTGATGAGGAGCAGTCGGGGCCGAGAACCCTTCGAAGATCAAGTCTCCTCGGATATCAGCGACGTAATTCAGACTTCCAAACCTGATCTGATGACCAGGGGCGTAGCTGTCGATCTGTTCAAGGTGGCCAATTGAATTGGCACGCAGAGCAAAGCCGCCAAACACAAAAAGTTGACCAGGGAGGAAAGTTTACTCGGAAACAGCATTGTTGTTGACGGTCGATCGAGCCATCGAACCTTCTGCCGATGACACAGTGGAACTCTCAATGAAAGAACCAATGTCGGTGTCAAAACCGTCCGATCTCGGGTAGGGGGTCCCGAACTGTCGTCAGAGGATCGAAGGTAATAGGAGACAAATGGGACACGATGTTTACCCAGGTTCGGGCCCTCTTGATAGAGGTAAAACCCTACTTCTTGCTTGATTGTCTTTGATGAGTATAGGGGTTACAAGAGTTGATCTACCTCGAGATCATAATGGCTAAACCCTAGATGTCTAGCCTGTATTAATTCTGATAGCCTCTACGGACTAAACCCTCCGGTTTATATATACACCGGAGGGGCCTAGGGTTGTACAGAGTCGGCTTTCAGAGGAAGGAAATTACATATCCGGACACCAATCTTGCCATCCACGCATAGGAGAGTCCTATCCGGACACGCAGGAAGGTCTTCTGCCTTGTATCTTCATGGCCCATCAGTCCAGCCCATATCACACAGCTCGGACACCCGAGGACCCCTTAATCTAGGACTCTCTCACCAACAATGACAAGCACTCGACCATAGTTGTGCAATCAGGGTGGTCCTCAGCATGAAAAATCATAGGCGTGTGGGACCACTTGAGGGGCTTCTGAGCATCTGCCGTCGGCTCCGCTGCATTGACCTCACGCGCCCATTATTTAAGTTGGCGGTCAGAGGAATGCAAAGACGCACCCCCGTCATTGCACATGGTTTCTGTTGCCTTCTATAATTCATGCTCGCTGGATGCATTGTCATCTTCCTCTTCACTCTCATCATCTTCTTCTTTCTTTTTCCTGCCCCTGGCAGGTTCCTATTTCTGTTGATTGGCCCTGTCACGGCACCCTCGTCAGCCACCGCAACCCTTCTTATCGGACCCACTAGTTCCATCTTGGCCCTTCTTCTTGTCGCGATTTTCATACTCAGCCTTTTGCTTCTCAACTGGTGGTTCAACCTGTCAGCACTCTTGGAGGTCGTGACCCTTGGTACGGTGAATCTTACAGTATGGCCCGTCAGACTTGCCGGCCTTCTCACGCACATCTGCTACCTGACAATCAGCGCATGTGGAAACTTCCTTGCCGCACACCTCCGTCTTGGTTTTCTTGGCGGAACTAGATTTGTTAGACCCTTCCACATCCATAATTGACTTGCCCTTGCGCTTTCTATTGTGCTTCCGGCCTTTCTTCTTCGGAGTGGCGGTACCATCATCCTCGGAATCGACTTCATGCCAGCCACTTCCCCAGGGAGCCTTCTCCCCTCCTCAGCACATGCGCATTTGTCCGCCAATGTGTAGACCTCATTGACTGTCTTCGACAGCCGTATGTTCATCTTCTCCCATATCTTGCGACGTTCGTGTGGAACGCGACAATCACAGCTGCAGGGTGCACATTGGGTATGTTGCGGCGTGCACGGCTGAATCTTTGGATATACTTGTCCAAGTCTTCTCCTTCTCTCTGTGGAATCACTTGCAAGTCACTGGATTGTCCAGTGCCTTACCAAGATCTCACATTGGGTTTGAGCACCAGTGGGAAATAATTGGCAAGGATCTTTTAATCCCTTCCTCCGGCAGCTTGCACGACAATTGTGTAAATGCCTAGGAATTCTCTCGGGTTCAGCTTGCCATCGTACTTCTCTAGCATTTTTGGTTTGAATGCCTGGATCAATGGCCAACAGACTTGCCACGTCTCACGTGTGACAGCAAGGCACCCAACCTCGTAAGGTAGATACCCGCCAACAACGGGTGATGGCTCATTGACGACTGGACCGTTGCGCTCGTCAGATTGACGGCGCGCTCCCGACGCCATTGAATGGTGGTACGAGCATCTTCTGCTCGCCTATCCAGCAGCACCTGTCATTGATCTTTCTGTGTCTGTGGATCTGAAGAAGCCATCGATGCTTCGTTGGGCTCAGTAGTTTGTTGGGTTCACTACGACTACTGACACTACTGCTAGGGTTGTTGCCGTGGAGGACTGAGCTACTCGTGCTATTTGCGGGTGCCGTGAGGGTTCTGATGACCCATAAGTATAGGGGATCTATCGTAGTCCTTTTGATAAATAAGAGTGTCGAACCCAACGAGGAGCAGAAGGAAATGACAAGCGGTTTTCAACAAGGTATTCTCTGCAAGCACTGAAATTATCGGTAAGAGATAGTTGTGTGATAAGATAATTCATAACAGGTAACAAGTAACAAAAGTAACTACGGTGCAGCAAGGTGGCCCAATCCTTTTTATAGCAAAGGACAATCCTGGGCAAACTCTTATATAAAGCAAAGTGCTCCCGAGGACACATGGGAATTACTGTCAAGCTAGTTTTCATCATGCTCATATGATTCGCGTTCGTTACTTTGATAATTTGATATGTGGGTGGGCTGGTGCTTGGGTGCTGCCCTTCCTTCGACAAGCCTCCCACTTATGATTAACCCCTCTCGCAAGCATCCACAACTATGAAAGAAGTATTAAGATAAATCAAACCATAGCATGAAATATATGGATCCAAATCAGCCCCTTACGAAGCAACGCATAAACTAGGGTTTAAGCTTCTGTCACTCTAGCAACCCATCATCTAATTATTACTTCCCAATGCCTTCCCCTAGGCCCACATCATGGTGAAGTGTCATGTAGTTAACGTTCACATAACACCACTAGAGGAAAGACAACATACATCTCATCAAAATATCGAACGAATACCAAATTCGCATGATTACTTATAACAAGACTTCTCCCATGTCCTCAGGAACAAACATAACTACTCACAAAGCACATTCACATTCATAATCATAGGGGTATTGAATAGCATTAAGGATCCGAACATATGATCTTCCACCGAATAAACAAACTAGCATCAACTACAAGGAGTAATCAACACTAATAGCAACCCACAGGTACCAATCTGAGGTTTTGAGACAAAGATTGGACACAAGAGATGAACTAGGGTTTGAGAGGAGATGGTGCTGGTGAAGATGTTAATGCAGATTGACCCCCTCTCGATGAGAGGATCATTGGTGGTGATGATGGCTTCGATTTCCCCCTCCGGGAGGGAAGTTTCCCCAGCAGAACAGCTCCACCGGAGGCCTAGATTGGTTCGTCCCGAAATCTTCCTTATGATTTTTGTAACATCCCAAAATTCTAAATTTTGGAATGTTATATTAAATAAATAGTTTTGGTTGTTTGTTTGATTGTGGTGTGATTGCTTGTGTGAAATTGAGTGAAATTCGAAACTTTATGAAAGTTAAATGAGAGGAAATAAAAGGACTTTCCCAAACTTTCATTTTGCATTTATGATCTCCATGAATTCAAATTTATTTCATCACAAAACCCTAGAGTGAAGATGATATGACTTCTTCCATTTAATTAAATGAAAAAGGGTTTTGAAAAGATTTGAATTCCATTTGGAAAATATTTCAAATTCAGAAACTTTAAGCAACTCAATGATTTTCATGAGAGAAGATAAAATGACTTCTTCAAACCTATGAAATATGAGTCGGAAGTTTAAAAGAATCAGATTAAAAGTCCCTTTGAAATTATTTTTCAAATTTGGAGTTATTTGGTTTTATTCAAATTATTTTTCTCCAAAAATAAAATATATGGAAAATAGGGTAAAATGATTCCCTACATCAGAAAATTGGAGAGAAATAAATTTGGAATCATTTTGGTATTTTTAAAATGATTTTTATTGGGTTTTATTATAGTTGTAGCACTTTTTGCTTTATTGAAATTTTTGAGGATTTTATTTGACGCTAAGAAAATCTTCACGTTATAGAAAAATCTTTTTTTGAAAATTTTGATATATTATATGCCTATAGTATATTTTGTTTTATATGGTTTTATTTTTCTTTTTGTTGTGTGGAAAAGTGTTAAAAAAACTCTTCGGACCGACTGGGCTGAAGCCCACCTAGCCCAGGCCTCGCCACCGCCTTCCTCGAGCCGTGGGAGACCAGCTCCCGCACGGGAGCGCCACCGCCGAAGTCCGGCCGGACTTCGCGTCCGCCTCGCGCCCCCTCCTCAAGGTTGCGCCGCCTCCTCCCACATATAAAAGGGGAACCCCCCGGCTCTCTCTCCTCGTTCCTTTGCCGCCGCCGCCGCAACCACCGCCGCTGCCTCCCGCCTACCTCTGTCGCGCTGCTGCCGCGCCGCCGCTCGCTGTCGCTCCGCCGCCGCCTAGCCTGCCGCGAAACCCCGCCGACGCCGTGGCTACCGCGCCGGAGACCGCCGCCACTGCCAACCGTCGCGACCACCTCCGGTTTTCCGCCGAAGACCGTCAAACTGTCCCGAACCGGTATAAACGGAACCCTAGATCGGTTTTTTCGGGTTTTCTCTGATTTTCTTTAAGTCCTGGTTTTTCTTATTTAACTCTAAATTTGCACCGAAAGCACATGAAGATTTTATGTTTGGTTACGGACAGGACTCGCACACCTACAGAGTCTTCAACAACATTCTTCACAAGGTTGTTGAAACTGTAGATGTGCGCTTCGATGAAACTAATGGCTCGCAAAGAGAGCACCTACCTTCTGTGTTACATGAACAGTCACCTGAGGAATCCATCAAGTTCAAAGCTACTGAGGATGTCATTCCTACCGAAGAATAAGCTGAAGAAATCATTACAGAACGTGAAGAACGTCATGTTGATGCACCTGAAGAAAATGGTGCTGAAGAAAATGCTGATCAAATTCCTCGATGACAACCCGCTCATCCTCGCGTTGCAAACGAAGTGCAGATTGAGAAAATCATCAGCGACATCAACATTCCAGGTCCTGTCACACGCTCAAAAGCTTCACATTTGTCTAACTTTTGTGGGCACTTTGCTTTCGTCTCTATCACAAAGCCCACTAAGGTAGATGAAGCATTTCTAGAGCATGAGTGGATTCAAGCTATGCAAGAAGAATTACATCAGTTCGAGCTCAACAACGTCTGGGAACTGGTTAATCGTCCAGATCCTCGCAAGCACAATATGATTGGCACAGAATGGATCTACCACAACAAGCAAGATGAAAATGGCCTTGTGGTGAGGAATAAGGCACGACTTGTAGCTCAAGGCTACACACATGTTGAAGGAATTGATTTCGATGAAACTTTTGCACCTGTTGCTAGACTTGAGGCTATTTGCATATTACTTGCTTACGCTAACCATCATGGTATCACTTTATATCAAATGGATGTGAAAAGTGCATTCCTCAATGGTAGGCTTGAGGAAGAAGTATATGTTTCTCAAGCCCCGGGTTTTGAAGATCCAAAGCATCCTGACAAAGTCTTCAGACTCAATAAGGCCCTCTATGGCCTCAAGCAGGCCCCTCGGGCGTGGTATGATACTTTGAAGGAATTCCTCATGAAGAAAGGCTTCAAACCCAGTTCACTTGACCCAACTCTTTTCACTAAATCTTATGATGGTGAATTGTTTGTGTGCCAAATTTATGTTGATGATATCAGTTTTGGTTGTACTAACCAACGTTACAGTGATGAATTTGCCTATATGATGAGTGAAGAATATCAAATGTCTATGATGGAGATTGAAATTCTTCTTAGGTCTGCAAATTCGTCAACAGCTCAATGGCATATTTATATCTCAGGAGAAATACCTCAAGGACGTATTGAGGAAATTCGGCATGCAAGATTGCAAAGGGGTCAAAATTCCAATGCCCACCAATGGCCATCTATGCACTGATGAAAATGGTATTGTCTTCGATCAAAAGGTATACCGCTCCATGATTGGTTCTTTATTGTATTTATCTGCATCTAGGCCAGATATTATGCTTAGTGTTTGCATGTGTGCCCGATTTCAAGCTACACCGAAGGAATCACACCATAAGGCTGTGAAGCATATTCTTCGATATCTAGCTCACACACAAACACTTGGATTATGGTATCCCAAGGGCTCGGCTTTTGATCTCATGGGATATTCAGACTCTGACTATGCTGGTGATCGTGTGGACCGCAAGTCAACATCAGGCACATGCTATTTCCTCGGACGATCCTTGGTCTGTTGGTCCTCGAAGAAACAGAACTGCGTATCACTGTTTACTGCTAAAGCTGAGTACATTGCTGCTGGTTCTTGTTGTGCTCAATTGTTGTGTATGAAGCAAACTCTCAAGGACTACGGCGTCAACATGAAGAATGTGCCTCTCTACTGTGACAATGAGAGTGCAATCAAGATCGCTCATAACCCAGTTCAGCACTCGAAGACAAAGCACATATAGATTCGTCATCATTTTCTTCGTGATCATGTGTGGAAGGGCAACATCTCTATTGAGCATGTAAGGACTGAAGAACAGCTAGCCGATATCTTCACAAAGCCCTTGGGTGAAAAGAGATTTAGCAAGTTAAGGTGTGAGCTAAATATCCTAGAATCTTCGAATGTTCTTTGAAAAGGACACTCATCCTAACACTTATGCAAAATTGATGACTTAGACGTGCAACACGCGAAGAAATGTTTTTCTTCAATCCATGAAGATTAACACTCTAAGTGTGAAGAAATTAACGAAGAATTTGATTCTCACAACCCTACGACAATTGTACGTGGTGTCTGAATCATCATTCTTATACGGTGGGTCACGCCACCACCAAAATTTGAAAATCTTCAATTTGAGTTTTTTTTTCTCATTTTTGAAATTCCACAGTTGTTGAAATTCTTCAACTTTGCAATGTCTTCACTCTTTCCGCTATTGTTCGTCGTTGGCTATATATATATATATATATATATATATATATGAGTTTATGTCCTCTACAGCATTCACTTATTACTATTTCTTCAAGATGTTTTTTCCTGCTAAGTGAATGTGATCGGACCCTTCCCCCTATATGCTAAACTCAACCCAGTCTATTCACAAATTCTTCATGTGTGTTCTATTTAAAACCTGTTCAAAATCTTCACTGTGTCCTTGTCAGCTGAAGAATTTGCGAACGAAAACTTTAAAATATTCTAATCTGAATTTTCGACTGTTGCCGCCTAAACCGTTCCACATCCCACGATAATACTTATCTATTCACCCACGATCTAACACGTTTGCCACCTCTCAGTACGTGGGTGACACATGTCACGCGAATGAGAAGGGTCAGGGGCTCATTCGCTCGGACGAGTGGTTTTTCACCTCGGCTATAAATACCCCTCCCCTTCCTCACTTCATTTTTACTCCGCTCGACCTCACTCCCTCGCTCGAGCTCTCAAACCCTAGCGTCGTCGCTACTTCCATCGTCGCCGGTGAGGAAGAGCTTCACTGCCTCGACCACGTCGCCGTCGTACTCACGCCGGCCGCGGATTTCTTAACTCCGCCGCCGCCATAGCTGTCTTCCCCTGGCAAGTTAGGGCGTGGAAGATCTGAACCGACGAGCTTCAAATCTACACTTCCCAGTTCGTCGTGTTCTTCGTCAAGGGTAATTAAAAGTTACTTTTACTGCCCTTGTTGATTCTGATGTTTTCAACAAAATCTTCAAAAGGTGTTTATTCTTCAAATCTTCACACACTAAACACCTCACACATCATCTGTTCTTGATCTGTTTCCCTAAGCATCATTTTTCTTCAAGATTCCTCAATTGTGTGGATTTTTTATCTGTACAACTCTAGAACCTAAGACAAAGAGCGCTTAGTGAAATTTCCTCAAGACTCATCTGGTCAAATTCCTCCAACTTGTTCTTTTTGCAAAAACTTCTGAGAACGCATATGACCTCTCCAAATTCCTCGCAACTATATTCTGTTCACAGGTACACATGTCCTCTGCTGAATCACTAGGTTCTCATCAACTTAACTCATTTGCAGCATTCCTTGAAGAAAAGTTGCACACTTCTTCAGAGAATTCTATTGTTCAGATTCCTCAGCTGAAGAAAATGGCTGATGGCAAGAAGCCTCAGAAGGGTGGAAAGAGACCTGAGGTCAACACTGCTTTCAAAATCCCAGATGACATTTACAACGATTATTGCACATCTGATGAGGCCAAACATGGCAAGGAGGACAAAAATCAGCGCAAGGTGCGCATACAAAGGATAGAGAGGAGATGGGCATGGGAATGGAGGGAATACAGATATGTCACTCCTAAGTACATGAAGAAATTCGCTCTTAACCCTCCATGCCCAAGACCTCCATTGGCACCTGGCCAAGAAGCTGATCCTACTAGCCTCAAGCGTGGTGAGGACTATCCTGATGAATGGGCCAAGCGCCAGGCCAAGCTAGCCAAAATGGCTAAGGATGCAGTGAGGAAATTCAATGAAGACTCTGCTGCTGCTGTCCCTAATGAGGCCTTTGCAAGCAAGCCAAAGAAGGCCATGGCAAAGAAGCCTGCTCACAAGCCCAGTGCTTCAACTTCTATGCCCTCATGGCCAAGCTCCTCAGCAATGCCCTCACGACCAATTTCTTCAAATCCCTCATGGCCAATTCCTCAAGCTGCACCAGCCCCTCCAAAATCCTCTGCTCCTCCATCCAAATCCTCAGCACCTGTGGATCTTGCCTTGTGCCAAAGGACGACAGGCATCTCTATTGCCTCAGGAGCCTCTGGATGTTCTTCTCCTCTCCCGCATTCTTCAACTAGCCCCACTACAATGAAGACTAAGGCCGCTGCTGGATGCGGTGCTCGACTAAGTCCTCACAAGAATCAGGGAGCCTTCCATGTGCCTTCTAATGATGATGAAGCTGATCATGAGGAACTAGCCGAAATCATCAGAGAGAGACAACAAAGGGCCTCTAGAGCCAAGGGCAGTGTTGTGCCTCTTTTGCTGCATCCGAAGAAGATCCTGGACTTCATTGATCTTTGGCACAAAGATCCAAACACTCCCTTGCCAGAATTGAATCTCACACCTCGCCAAAGTCATATGTTGTCAGCTTTCATTGCTGAAGAAAAAATAGAAATTTGAGAAGGCCAGGCAGTTGAAGAAAATGCAGTACAAGAAGGAGCGTCTTCTCAACAAGAATATTGTGACAATGACCACTGATGAACTCATTGCTGCTCAGACTGAGATTAAAAAACTCAGTGATGAATTTGAAGCATACCGTGCTGACTGGCTTGGAGCCAAAGTCAGGTTTGTGAAGTTAACCGAGAAGTTCACTACCAATGTTGCAGCTCCATCGCAATAAGAAATTCCTCAGGCTGAGGCATCTGCTTAGCCGACTGAAGAACATGCCAGCACCGCTGATGACAATCAGGCTGCTGATGAAACTCGGAGTACCATGGCTGATGACTGCATTCCAGCCGCTGAAGAAATTGCCAAGGCAATAACTAGTGTTGCGCCTGGAGAAACTGTCAGGACAGCTGAAGCTTCAACAGCTGTGCCTGAAGTAACTGAAAATGCCAGGGCAACTGCATCAGTCGTGCCTGAAGTAAATGAGCCAATTTCCTCTGCTCCTCTGGCACCTACACCAAGTCCAATTCTTCCTTCTGCCTCAGATGTGAAAAAGACCAAGGCTGCGGAGCGTGCAGCTGTGAAGAAAAGGAAAGCATCAACTTCATCAGATTCTTCAGCTTCGAAGAAGATGAAGAAATTGACTAGTTCTTTTGAGAATCCAATAGATGTTGTTCCAGTCTAAAGCATGCTATCAAAGGAACTCGTTCCTTTTGATGAATAATACGTGATCCCAAGCGGATCTGATGAAGATATTCCTTCTACTGCTTCTTCAGAGCAGTTGGATGAAGAAATTGAAGCGGATGCAATCCCTTCAACCCCAATCGTCTCATCGCCCATGCCTCAGTTCACTGCTGAAGAGGCTGGCGTTCAAGAAATGAGTGATGTAGAAGAGGATGTGGACATTGGAAGCACTACTCCAGTGATGAACGATGACTTTTGGGAAAGTCAGCACCCCAATTCTCCCATGTTCACACCTCTGCAACAAATTCCTTAGTCCCCAGTGACTACAGTTCAAATGGCATCTGAAGAACCACACCCCACACCGTCTGTCCATGAAGAGATTCCAGCCACTAGTGCTGATGAAATTGTAAATGAAGAATTGAAGACCCAGGCTGCCACTGAAGACGAACCTGAAATTCCTCAGCCTGTGGATCCTGAGATTGCGATTCCTGAGGTGGTGATGCAATTGACCGATACTCCTCAGCCCAAGCCAAAGGATACCTTCTCAAAGAAGCAGAAATTCAAGGCTGATGACTTCTTCGGCGAGCATGTGTTCTTCAAAGAGTATAATCCATATGACTCTGCTCATCTTAGAAGGAAGCGTTTTTGGACTGCCAGCCAAGCCAATTTCTATTCTTCACTGCTTTTCAACAAAGACAAAGTCTTCGATCATGAGCATATTCCTCACGTGGACATGGAATCACTGTCTTTCTTCACCCCAGTACGCAGTGTACTTCATGATGCAGGACTGCTCAACTTTTGCACTGACATTGTTGATTGGAATGAAGAGCTAATTCGTCAGTTCTATGCAACAGCGCACATCACAGGAGATGATGACGATGTGAACTCTTGGGTATTGGACTAGATGACCAAAAATACTCACTATAAAGCACCGGCCTCTGAATTGCTTCATGCCCTGCCTGTCAGTCCTCCCCTTGAAGGAGCTCATTGTATGTACCATGAACCTGAACTCACTGCTCATTACATGCAAGTACTAATGAAGCCGCTGAAGCCCGGTCAAGCCCCAAGGACCAAATTCCTCGTGAAGGAATTGATGTACGTGCCAAGAACAGTCAATCGCATTGTGACGAAGACTTTTAGTCCTATCAAAGGCCACGACTCGACTGATGAGGAAGTCGTTGGCATCATGAAGAATCTGCTATTCCATATCATGCATGGCATTCCTGTCAACTATCATGATTTCTTCATGAGGACTCTGGCAAATGTTGCACTCTCTCCGTTTGAGTTGAAGCCTTATGCTCCTTGGATTATGAGATTCCTCAGAACAAGGTCTTCACTCAACTACAAGGCTGATTTTCAAAATCATATCAGCTACTTGCCCCCCATTGAAGTCCTCAAACGGACATTTTCCTCAGCTGACGAAAAGGGCAAGGCAGCTGCTGTTATTGATGAAGGCATTCGTCCATTGGATGGTCAGTTTTGCAAAGCTGCATCTTACTCCACCAATGATGACTCTGCCACTGATGACTCTGCCGCACAAGCTTCAAAGCCAAATCCTCAAGCCACAGCTCGAGGGGTGATGACTGATCGTGAGCTTCTCCTCAGTCTTCACCAGAAGGTCTATCACAACCACAAATGGGTTAAGCGCCAGTTTGGTTCAATTCTTCACAACATGACTGCTACACACAATGCGGTGAAGAAAAACCATTACTACCTCCATGAAGTCTTCGGTCGCACCTGGGCTGTTCTGTCACATTTGTATGGTGAAGAAGATCTGAAGCAAATGGGTCTCAAGCAGGACTTTGACTTGTCTCAACCACCAGCGAATAAATTCAAGAAGGTCAAAGTTCCCTCCTTGGTGGCCAGCTCATATTCTTCATCACGCGACACGGACGAGCATGAAGACTTGGACGACACTGCGGCAGGCCCTACAACAACAAATGACCCCAACAAAGCTGGCGCTCCTTCTTCATCATGATATTCTTCAGGGGCGTTAGTCCTCATTTTTCGATCCTTTTGGTCATTCGATGACAAAGGGGGAGAAATTTGAGTTAGTCTTCAAGCGGGTCTACATTTATGGGCGTTTTTTTCTAAGTTACAACTCTCGTTCTTTTGAAGACTTTGCTGGATCGAGTTGTAAACTTAAACTCTATGGTGGTCTGATATTTTTGCTATGTTCTTGTGCATGCTTATTCCTCGTTAATGTTAATGCACGCATGCTGAATTACATCAGTCACCATATTTCATCATGCATTTCAAATTCTTCACAATATATGTCAAATGCGTGTATGAATTACAAGATATAGGGGGAGATCTCCATGATTCTATTCTTCAAGTGTGCATTGCTTCAAAAGCTAATTCCTCAATATGCACATCTTCAGGGGGAGTTCTTCTATATCTTGCAATCAAATTCCTCAATTTCAGTATTTACACTTCATATGTTTATCCCCGTTGAAAACTTAACCTATATTGCCATCAATCAGCAAAAAGGGGGAGATTGTAAGTGCATCTAGTGCCCCTTAGTGATTTTGGTGTATTGAAGACTTAAGGACTAATGCGTTTGTGAGTGTACACAGGTCTATAAGTCTATGAGGAGTTTGATATTTACAGAGAAAGTCGATCCCTAAAAATGAAACTCTTCGACTGAAGACTTTGGATTTCTGAAGACTTTCTGAAGACTTTGAAAGTGAAGAAATTGGTGTGACCTTGAAGACTTGGTATTCATTCGAGGAGCATGAAGCGTGAAGACTTTTGTTTTCGTAGTTTCATTTTCTCTTTCTTGAGTCATAGGAAACTCAATTAATACATAAAAATTTCCAAGTAATGCTCAACTCAAAATCCTACACCTACCAATCCCTTCAAGTGAAGCCATTGGAAATCCCATACATTTCAGTCAATTTCTTCAGTGACAGAGACGAAGCTCTTCTGGTCTCTGAGGAATTTGTTCTGACTGAGGAGTTAGGAATTCGCCAGTGCGGTTTGCCTACAAGTGAGGAACATGATAGCCTTGAGGAATTTGTTAGTCAAATTTCCGAACGTTGCTGCGCTACACGCCAGCTGTCCCAAAATATCTACCACCTAACGGTCATATCATTGAAGGGCATTTATGTCTTATCATGTCGGGCTGCTCCCTAGGCTATAAATAGCCACCCCCTACAACCACTAGTTCGTTGGCTGCTCCGAGATAAACTGAACCTTGTCATTTGAGAGCAACCCATCCTCCGAGAACTTTGAGCGAAAATCATCAAGTGAGGAAAACCCAAACCCAAACACCTACAAACCCAAAGTGATTGAGCATCACTGAAGAGATTGATCCTGCGTGGATCCGACGCTTGTTACCTTTGAAGACTGTGCATCTTCCAGATGGTTAGGCGTCATGGTCTAGAGCATCCAAGAGGAAATTGTGGATCACCGAGTGACCAAGTTTGTGAAGGTTTGGAAGTCACCTGAAGACTTACCACGAATGATTGGGTGAGGTCTGTGTGACTTTAGCTCAAGGAGAATACGGTGAGGACTATGTGTCCGGGACTGTTTGTCCTCAGGTTTAAATACCTAGCTGCTCCAACCAGACGTACAACTGTCACAGCAGTTGGAACTGGTCTACCAAATCATTGTCTACACCAAGCCTATTCGTTCTATTTCCTCAACTCTTTCACTTCCTCATTACTGTGTTGTGCACTTGTTCATATCTATTTGAAGACTTTGACTGAAGACCTTCTCAATTTCCTTAGTTCAATTTCTTCAGTCTATTTGTCTTCATCCTGTTATCCTGTGTTTACGCTTTCTGTACTCTGTGCTTGTTTTCATTTCATCATGATGACCATGCTTATGTTCTGTTATGTTTGCATCTGAGTACTTATTCCGCTGCAAGTAGTTCTTCGCTTAGGAATTTCCTCACCCTGAAATTCCTCAATGAAGAATTCATAAAAATAGCATATTCACCCCCCTCTAGTCGATCTAACGCACTTTAAGTGGCGGCAAGCGCCTCCTCACAGGCGGCAAGGTCCTCCTCCTGGGAGTTGAGTAGAGCCTGGTGTTGTTGCTGAGCAGGCTCGTCCTTGGCGGCCTACTCCTTTGCCGCCTCCTAGGCCTTCTCGACCTCGGCCTGCTTCAGGACGAGCTCCCGCTTGCGCTCAGCCAGCTCATCCTGGACAACCTTCAGTTCGTCCCGGGCCCCGACAAACCAAGCTCGCATCCGAGTGACGTGCTCCTCAAGATCTGCCTCTGCCTTGTCCACCGCCGCCATCCTGGATTTCACCTTGTCCAGGCGGGCACGGGGGAGCGCCTGGAGTTTCTGAAAGTTGGCGCCCATGGCCCGGAGAAGTTGGTCCTCTCGGAAACCACCGTTGCCGGGGCTCGGTTTGTCGACAACCTGGAGCCCAGCAGTGGCGAGCGCCTCGTCGTCAAACACCTCCTGCTCGGCTGACGCCCTGGTGCCCGCCGTCCCTGGGAGGTGGAAGAATAGGCCGTCGCCCACCTTCAAGTACCTGCCCGGGGCGGGGGCCGGAGGGGAGGATGGTTGGTCATTGGCCACCTCCTCCTCGGTGGCAGCCTTATCGGCCTCCCCAACAGCTGCCTCGCTGGCCCCTTCGGCAGTATCCTTGCCGGCCTCCTCGGCAGGCCCCTTGGCGGCCTCCTCAGCGGCGGCCTTGGCGGCCTCCTCGGCAGCAATCTTGTCGGCCTTGGCCTCGGCATCCTTGGCGACCTCCTCGATGATGGTGTCGACATCCTCCGTGTTCGTCGAGGGAAGTTCTGGAATCCAGAAGAGAAGATAAATCAAGGGCAAGGCCAAGGTTCAGAACAAAAGCAAAAAACACACCGAGCGACAAGAAATGGGAAACAGACAACTCACCCGTGCCAAGCTGGGAAGCGTTTCCCTCCCCGCCAACGTCCGTTGCCAGGATGAAGCCACCAGCACCCATTCCGGCCCCTTCTCCCTCCATGTGTGTGGGCCGGGTGGTGGCCGTCCTCGCCGGTGACGCCCCTCTGGCCGGCGTGGTCGATGGGGTTGGCGTGTTGGGTGTGGCCCTCAGTGGCTCCTCCTGCTGCCGCTCTCCTCCTATGATCTCACCAAGAACAGCATCAACAATTCACACCCCAGTGCCCGTCGACAAGGAGATGAGTAGTGAACTCACGTTGGGGGCTGAAGCAGCGGTTGCGCCGAGGGCTGTTGTCCGGGCTGATCACCACTAACTCTGACGTGCGTGAAGTGCTCGCCGGGGGCTTGCCGCCTGTCGACATCTTGGCCCTCTTCGCCACCCTCTGAGCCAGCGTCTCCATGTCCCTACAAGCACAAGATCACATTAAAGAGGATAACACCAGCTGAGGGTCAAAAATGATGGAAGGCAAGGTGCTTCTCGTCCCCCGCCTCTTGCCTCCTCTTCATCATTGGGCTGAATGATCCAAGGTTTTACTCGGCCTCCAAGGTGCTGTCTGAAGGAGGAGTAGAAGGGGATGGGGTCCGGCGCCGCTTGGACGAGGAGGAGGCAGTCGCTATCTTCTTCGCCACAGCGGCCTTCACCGTCTTCTTCGCTGCCGTGGCCTTCATCGCCCTTGTCTGGCGCACGAGCTGCTCCTGAGCCGGTTGCCGCTGCGTGGTCCTGCCGGGTCGGACCGGCTCGCTGGAACTGGCCCGCTGTAGGATGCGCTTCTTCCCCGCGGTTGGGGGGTTGGGGTCGTCCGCCTCGGCCTCCTCTTCGGATGACTCGTCGCCCACGTCTTCAACGAGGGGAGCCCCGGCGCCGCTGGCCTCCCAGGCAGACTCCGCCCACTTGGCAAGCTCCTTCTCCTCCGCGGTCGCGTCAGCCTCGTCCTCCACGGTGCCGACGCTGCCGACCTTCTTGGAAAGCGCCACCTCCGCCGCCCTGGCAGCGATGTAGTCCAGCTCCTCCTTGGTGGTGTCGCGGATGAATAGTGGCTCGTCACAGACATAGTTCTCCGACAAGTTGTCGAAAAACTCCTGCACCTTCTCTACTGGTGGCTCGTCCCAGGCAGAGTCGAGGCCATGCACGTTGAAGACCGGCATCATGGCAATGATAGCGGACTGGCGAGAGTTGTTTCTTAGTGGGACCACTCCCACCGGCAACCCAAATAGAGGCCCGTTGACGGCCTTGCTGGTCTTCGCGGCGTTGCCGGTCCTCTTAGCCCTGCCGTCGCCGTCGATGTTGAGCTAAAAAAGCCTCTGGCAAAAATGGGCATGCCCCAGCACCGTGAAGTTTGCTTCAGGAAAGGCCGGAGCCTCATGATATCGGCCACATTCCTGAAGTCCCAGGTCGGCCTCCCCTTGTTGTGCAGCGGGGCGATTTGGCGACGGATGAAATCGGCCCCAATCATCTCAAGGGTGAGCCCAGCCATGGTGAGGCAATGGATCCTGGTGGTGGCGACCGTGAGCTTCTTGTCGTTGGCGTCGTGTTCGCTCCAGTCCTTGCGGCGGGTCGGCAGGCTCTGAACTCCTGATCCATCGCCTCCTTGATCCAGACTTACCGGCCCCGCCATTCGTCCCACCTCTCCTTCTGGGCACCCTCCGGGTACGTGCCCTTCTCCTGGGTCCTCGGGATCCAGGTGATGCACCCAGAAATGGCGTCCCCTGGCTGGATGCGAGGATAGAAGTAGTGGCGGAAGAGCGTCGTGCTGGGGAGCACTCCGGCAAATCCCTCGCATAGATGGGCGAAGAAGGCCATGCACGCCACGGCATTCGGCGTAAAGTCGAGGAGATGAAAGCCTTAGGTGTGCATGATGTCGTTGAAGAAATTAGAGAAAGGGGGCAGAGCCCGCAAGAAAAGTAGTTGACGAAGAAAGGGTACCGATCTGGACCGGCCTCGGCGAAGTCGGCGGGGATGATGTGCGTAGCGGGGTGCCCCGTCGTCTTCCTCCCCCACAGGGGCGTGAAGTAGTCCCTAAGGTGGACCGCATCGACCATCGAGGGGAAATAGGCGTGCTGTGTCCGCAGCACTGTGAACTCGCTCTCCGGCGCCTCCTTCCCTCCATCATCTTTGACCGCTCCCTTGCCCTTGCCTGCCTTGGGTGCCATGGCGACTGGGAGAGGGCGAAGAATCAAGGTCAATGGAGGCATGGCAGCGGTGATCAGGGGCAAGAACTTCGACAAGAGCTTGAGGAAGAAGAGGAGGGGACGGCGGTTTCGAGATTGGAGAGGGCGCAGAGGGTAAATGAGCAGTGCCCTTGCGGTTTTCCCTTTTTATGGTGAAAACGCGGGCCACCTCTTTACCATTTACCGCGACGTGACACGAGCATGCTGCGGCTGCCTCACGCATGACCCCAACGTCACGCATTCAACGCGGGTCGTGGGGGAGCGCAATGAGCAGGGGAGCTACTGCAGTAAAAACTCTGCCTCGCGTGCCAGCGCACCGTTCTGGGCCTGGCACAACAACACTCTGCGCTTATCTATGGCCCAGGCCCGGGGGCTCGTGTCGGTGTACAAAAGTAGGGGTCCTTTTGGTACCCCTTTACTTGTGCGCGGGCAATCGCAGCCACACGCCTGCAGCCACGCTGGGCGGGGCAGAGGGAGCGAAGACACAAGACTACTAGGGCAATGAAAAGACAGAAGCATGAGGAGCAAAGGGGAAAAGTAAACTCCCCCGGCAAGATCCTTGCCGGGGCGACCTTCACGGCCCCGGGAAGAGCCTTGCCGGGGCAACTTGCCCAAAACCAGCAAGGCCGGCACCCTTGATCCTAAGATGATGTGGAGTGGAACTCCGTACGGCCGATCTTACACGAAAGGAGCGGATCCCAACTGAGGACACGAAGAACACGAGGGGAAAACAAGGGAAAACACAAGAGGAAACACAAGAGAATCACTCAACCAACAAGAATAGATCACACATGCGCTAGATCGATGAACACAAAGGTGAGATACAAGATCCAAGTCCAACAAAGGACGATACAAAGGTAACCGGTTCTTCTCCGTAAGGAGGTCTTGATGGGGCCACCCAAGAGGGGGTCTTGAATCCGCTTGGAAGGATCTTCTCCGGTGGAGGCGCGTCTCCAAGGAGAAGGTAACCAAGTGGATGAGCAAAGCTCTCACACAAATATGAGCTAATCCTTTGCTAACCCTAACTAGGAGGAGGGGGTGTCCTATTTATAGTCATAGTGCAAATGGGGGCGAAGTGAAGGGGTACATGGGCCTCAGCCCGCAACTGGACACAGCCAGGGACCGGACGTCCGCTGGGCACCGGACGTCCCGTGGTTCCAGGGGGACCGGTCTTCCGCTAGCGCCGGACGTTCGCTGAAGACGTTCTGTGAAGAGGCACGGGACGTCCGGTGTCTTCGGTCTTCCGTTAATATTACCGGTCGTCCGGTGGGGGCCGGATGTCCGCTCGCTGGGAGGTGTTGTAGCTGGCGTAGGCTGGTCTTCAGGCGCCGGTCGTCTGCCAAGGGCCGGACGTCCGCTCGCTGTGAGAGGCCGGTTGTCCGATGTCGGCTGGACATCCGCTCGCTGGAGCTTCTTCGGAAGTTCCTTGTACTTGGTGTCCTCGCCGTCTTGTCCATGGTCTTCCTCTGTTCCTGGTCATGCATAGCACATATATTTGAGGTAGTAGCCATGTCTCACATGTGGAAAGTGATGGTTCGAAGAGGAGCGAGTTCACCTTGTGTCCAATGGTGTGTAGTCGAGGTCTCATCTTATGTATCCTTGGGGCTTGGAGAGTAGTCGGAGTGTACATGGGGATGAACGTGGGATGCTCCGCATCATCTCCTCCCCCTTGGGAAAGATACGACCTCGGATCATGATCCTCATCACCATGGAAACATTTGTCGCGGATGAACTTGTAGTTGGACGGTGTTGAAAACATGGCGCAATCCAAGTACTCCAAGGTGTCTCCGGTATGTGGTACATGCAAAATGAGCAAACACAAAGTACACTTGGAAATATGATGGTTAGCGCACACAAAGTGTCCATCATAGAAGAATGAGTCCGTGAGGCAAGATTGTTCTTGACAAAGCACATGAAGCTTATCAAGATGATATAGAATGAGATGTAAAGCATTCATGGGAGCAAAAGCATTCATTGTGCACACAAATGTATTCTGAATGTGATCAATGCAACCACGGTGCAAAATGATGTCATAATGAGACGGTTTATCGATAGCATGAATATGGCAATGTATGCTCAATATGATTATGTTATCATGCAATTGATGGTAGACAATGTGATCATTATGTATGAAGATGCCATCAAGAAATATCACAACAAATTTGCTAAGAATGTGCTCAAGCTCATATATCATGGATGACATAGAAATACAAGATGCACCAAGGTAATCATAATGCAAGTGAATCCATGTATAAAGTGCAAACTTGTTATGGGAGTTGTTGTACCATGGCTCAATGTCGTGGTAGAAACGGTGGTCCATTGGTGAATCCACTAAGTCCGAGCACTCCTCAATTCTAAGGTCCATAGGGTCCATCTCCAATGCCGGTCCTCCATCCAATAGATGTATCATGTGGTCAACAAGAAGGAAACAACAATGAAAGAATGGCCCATCCAATATGCGTATTTGAGGATGGCTCAAAGAGAAGGAGGTCACCTTTAGGATTTTCTCAAGGATGATGGAGTTGCGCATCTTGTATGCCTTCTCATTACTAAGATGTCTCGTGATGGTACCACCTTGTGAATCCTTCAAAATGAAAGAACATCGCAAACACTCAGAAAAACAAATGAGGTTAGCGGAAGTGCAAAACCTATCATTCGTGTGGTAAGATACCCAACAAGTGTATGCATCATGCTCATCATAAGAAAGGACAAGGGAGAATTTCATAGTATGGAGGGATGCAATAACAACCAAATACAATAGGCTTAATCAAGCAAGCATGCATCACAAGTAATATGTCCAAGTCTCCATGATCAATAAGCATAGCAAGTTGGCACTCAATACAAGTGGATATGAGAGAGGCAACTAATGGAGACAAGAGACAATGATCAACACAAATCAAGTGAGAGGCATGAACATATATGTCATCAACCCAAGAAAGCGAGTAAGAATGGAACATGGGTGATGCGACAAAGCAAGCAATCATAGAGATCAAGTCAAGCAAGCTAGTAGTGCTAAGATGCAACATACTAGAAGGAATCATGGCAAACATGTCATGCGTGCAAATAGAGGGCATGAATGATGCACATGACATATCACAAGCATGAAAACAAGATATGAGAAATGTATCATCATTGTATTGGAAAGAGATCATATGGAAATAGCAATGGAACATCATGACTCTCCCAACACAACAAGTATCAATAGTATGGGGCACATGATAATCATGGCAATAGCAACAAGGATCTCCACCAAGCATGCAAATACACATAGGAGTAGCACAATGGTGAATCATGAGTAGATGCAAACAAGGGTCACAATTGCATGGCAAAGTCATGTAAAGAGGCATAACATGCAAAGTGCACACGATAGATTGGGCAGAAGGTAACAAGTGATATATAGCCCATAGCCGTGTGAGATCCAAGTAAAAGAGATGCGCATAGTCCTTGCGCGAAGGGAATGGTGGTAAGGATAGTCCACGAGGTCCCAAATCGTCGTTGCTCTCAAGAGTTCGTTTCGTCAACTCTTTGGATTGAGAGGTTGACGAGTATACATGAGTACCTACACAAAACAAAGACATGGGGAAAATTGGGTGTGCGTGGTATATGTACACATCATCCATCATGATGCGCACGTGCATGTGTTGGTTAGCACAAAATAGCCAATGCTCAAATAAATGAGATGCGTGATATAGAAACATGTCATCCATCATGATAGGTTTGTCATTATGTATAGCATAATGGAGACTCAAATTGTGTAATGCATCATGAGAAATATGTAGAGCATTGTTATTGATGGAATGCATATGGTGCAAACAATTATGGGAATCATGCAAAGTATGGAATGCATCAAGATCTCCTAATATGTATGAGGAAACTATGGGGGTCTCCTCATGAGAATTAATGGAAACATCACATGGAGAATATTGACAACATCCAAAACAAAGCATATTTGGAATAATGTGATCATTGCATGGTATTGTAGATGAATTGCGCAAATCATGTAAAGGAAGCATAGCAATATCATCACATGAAAAACAAAAGCCAATGACCATCATCTCGTCATCTATGCCATAAGTGCAAATGGGATTTATTTTAATGGGGCATGCATAGTTACTATGTTGAGATTGAAATGATGCAATATGGGAGATCTCACTCATAGCATATGACAAGTTCAAAGGATTGTCAAACATAATGTGACCAATAGAATTTTCACAAGATATCCTATGGAGCATAGCATCACAACTAGGCAATTCAACATGCTCATCATCATATTCATCATAAATTGGTAAGTCATGACATGAATAAGTCGCACTAGCATGAAGCATGGGAATGGATGGATCAACATCATGCAAGCAATCATTGGTGAGATAGTCCACTAGTGGGACAAGAGAAGCACCATCACCTATGTTACCTTTGGCACATCGCTCATGTGTTGTAGATGAGGTGGTGAAGAACAAGTCGTTGTCATCTTCATCTTGATGGAACCATGTGGGGGGTGTATCATCGTCCACCATGGCCATCGTCGTTTCCATTGGAGGTATGGACTCATCGAGGATAGGCATGTCGTCATGTAGTAGATCTAGCACCAAACAAGAAAACACACTAGGAGTAGAGGTTAAGTCATTAGAAATCAAAGTGGCCTCATGTGCCATGTCAACTACCTCGCTCACTATGTGTTGTGGCTCACTCACTCCCGGTATGATGCACTCACTCATATGGTTGGTGGAGTCACACAAATGGCTCTCGACCTCACATAGGATGTGTGGCATGCTCTCAAGTGTGGGGCTAGTGGTGGTCACACTCATCCTCTCATAGGAAATGCACTCAATGTCATATATGGTGGAATCACTCATATTACTCATGGGTTGGTGGCTCTCCTCACATGGCAATGGGGACATCTCGTCAAATGTGGGTGTTGGAGAGGTGTAGGTGCAAACGTATCCATGCTCAATCATGTCGTAGTCGTAGCCGTGGATGAAGGCCGAAGATGGCACATCATCAATCTCCTCCAAGACCAAAGATAAGGTCTCATGTGCGCTAGCATAGCTTGACTCGGAGTATGAGTCCAATATGGGCGCTGTCTTCGTGTTGTTGAAAAGGTTCGTGCTCGTCGCCGTGGTCGAAGGGTTTGGCCCTTGCTCAACCTTCTTGTCACCGTCTTGTTGTTGGAGGCCCATATGATGTGGTACCTCGTAGCTCGTCTCCATGACCGAAGGGAATTTCCCATGCTCGGCCATCTTCCTTGAGGGGCTTCCGAAGATGGAAGTTTCGCCCTCGCACGTAGATGGTCGCCTTGTTGTTGAAGATGTCGACGTAGGCGAACTCGTGGGAAGTAGGCGAAGATGTCGTACGTCCAAAGGCGAAGATGCCTTGAGAACAATTGGCGAAGATGCCGAAGTGGATGGTGTAGCCGTAGCTCCATCTTGGTGGTGCTCGTCTCGCGGTCTTCTCTTTTGCTCATGAAGCTTGGACTTGGCGTGAAGTTGGGCTTGTTGGGACTTGTGCGTTTGCGCTTGTGGAGCATCTTCATGATGATGGTGTCGTTGTCGCACTTGAGCTCGTAGTAGATGTCGTTCGTCGTCGTTGTGCACATGATGCTTGGAGGTGACTTGCCCTTCATGACGATGTGGATCACGAACGTGATGGTGGCCACCATGGAGATGTGGACGTGGACGACTTGCACTTGCATCGCTTGGGCGCTCTGAAGATGATCGACTTGCTCGCCGTCGCCTTGAGGATGATGAAGGGGAAGAAGACTTGTAGTCGGCCACCATGTCTTGTAGTTGATCCTTTAGCTCGCCCAACTTGGTGTCGATGTAGTCCCTTTTCCTTGCTTAGGAGTGTCGTATGTCGATGGCGAGGTTGTCGAGGCGCTCTCGCAAGGTAGATTGTGCACCTTGCATTTGTCGTTGTAGTCCGAAGATGGACGCTTTGGTGATGTAGTTGTTCGCGCCGTCGTTGTTGTCGAAGACCGGAGATGAAATGCCTTGCCTATCCATCACAAGACTCGAGCAAATATGAGTAGGAGAAAGAGAAGAACTTATACCAAATGTACCTTGACCGATGTTGAAAATGGATCAATGATCACTCAATGTGTAACAAGGAAATAGCACAATTGGTACCAATTCTTGTCAGTTTCTCACACCTACACAAGTAAGGCTTATGGTGGAGCTCGGTGAGGATAGTGGCACAAAAGTTTTGATGCAAAATGTTAGCAATAGTCAATAATGTTGAAAGAGATTCACAAATTCACAAGTGAAACAAGTAGACCAATAGCAATGAATGGCGCACGGAAACACACACACGGATAGATAAATGTGGTTGTGCAACCAAGGAATGAGCACAAAATGTGGAATCCACGGAAAACGCTCGTGTTGCACAACTCAAGACAGACTCTAGCACGATTGCTCTATAGGCGGATACGACACTTGTGCACAACCTATAAGATGCAAAATGTATCAACTTTCTATCCCAAGTATGCTATATATGTATGGTTCCCGGTGTTCCGTAAGATGATCCAAGATGATCGGATATGTAATGTGGTAGGATGCTATGGCTATTGCTTACAAGCTTCTTTGCTCTTTCTTTTTTGCTTAAAAGCTTATTCTTTTTTTTGTATATGGATGTGGTCACAATGCAAAATGCACAAACCAAGATAGCAATTGTATATATGCGCGAACAAACTTGTGGCACAAGAGATGATATGATGATACCAATATGATATGTAATGTATGTAATGGAAGGTGTAGACCAATGATCACTAATGTGCACAAGTAACGTTGCCGACAATACTCAAATGGCTAGTCTCGATAGGCAAGTGACGCAAAATGGGCTAGGGGTTATCAATGCAATTGCAAGGGGAATGTACAATGGTGTCGTCGAGGTTATCGTCCTTTGCGATGATGAGGGGGCGGTGTTCTTGATGTAGATACCAAGATGATGGAGACTCGTCCCTAAGTAGCCGAAACACCTTAGGAAACGGAAAAACCACAACTCAAAATCTCAAGGACAAAAGTCAAATGGTGGTAGCGGGAATGCGGTGGTGGTTTGCACTTGGCAATGCGGAAGTGGGGGGTTGGGTTATGCGAGCCGAAGTTGAAGGTCACCGTCCCTAAGTAGCCGAAACACCTTAGGAGACACAACTCACAACTCAAACAAAATTGGGTTAAGTTGGGGTGGCGGAAGTGTATGGTGGGCAAGCCTATGCGGAAGTGGTGGTGGTGGTGGTTGATGAAGAAGCAATCGTCCCTAAGTAGTCGAAACACCTTAGGAGACTCAAATCACAATTCAAGCAACCACTAATGTGATATGGAATAAAAGGGGTTAGGTTGCGGAAGTCGGTGGTGGCTATGCGGATGATATGATGGAAGCCATAGGCAAAGATGCCAAAGTTCCAAATTTTTGATGGAGTCAAAAGATGTTTGTGCTATTTTTGTGGGAAGGGGGGTGTCAAGAGCTTCAAAACGAGCTAAAGAACGTCAAAATCGGAGTTCGGATGAATTAGTTATGGACAACACATAAATCAGCCGAAGTTGATATGTACAGGTAGCGGACGTCCGGCAATGGACGGATGTCCGGTGGCCGGACGTCCGTGCGCTCAGAAATCTGCTAATTTCATTCTGTAATGGGGTGCCGGACGTCCGGTAAGTAGCGGATGTCCAGTGGTTCCTGGGGCTCCGGACGTCCGGTAAAGTGGCGGACATCCGGTAAAGTGGCGGTCGTCCGGTGGGTCGGGGTCAACGCGGGATTTGAGCTCCGGGACGCGATTTGGGCGGAAAATGGATATTTTGGGGTCAAAATTGAGGAGATTTCATGGATGAAAGATGGGGATACTTGGGGAAATGCTAGATCCACTCGAAACCAAGCAAATCCATGGATCAAAATCAACAAAACATCATCATACCAACAAATCATAAAAAAAATTGGGGCTATTTTTGGTGGGTAATTTTCGGATTAGGACAAAAAACAACAAAATCAAGCTAGAAAACACAACGGGGAGGCTCCGAAATCGTGATAAACCTAAGCTCTGATCCAAGATGATGTGGAGTGGAACTCCGTACGGCCGATCTTTCACGAAAGGAGCGGATCCCAACTAAGGACACGAAGAACACGAGGGGAAGACGAGGGAAAACACAAGAGAATCACTCAACCAACAAGAATAGATCACACATGCGCTAGATCAATGAACACAAAGGTGAGATACAAGATCCAAGTACAACAAAGGATGATACAAAGGTAACCGATTCTTCTCCGTAAGGAGGTCTTTATGGGGCCACCCAAGAGGGGTCTTGAATCTGCTTGGAAGGATCTTCTCCGGTGGAGGCGCGTCTCCGAGGAGAAGGTAACCAAGTGGTTGAGCAAAGCTCTCACACAAACATGAGCTAATCCTTTGCTAACCCTAACTAGGAGGAGGGGGTGCCCTATTTATAGCCATAGTGCAAATGGGGGCGAAGTGAAGGGGTACATGTGCCTCAGCCCACAACTGGACACAGCCAGGGACCGGACGTCCGCTGGGCACCGGACGTCCGGTGGTTCCAGGGGGACCGGTCGTCTGCTAGCGCCAGACGTCCGCTGAAGACGTTCTGTGAAGAGGCACCGGACGTCTGGTGTCTTCGGTCTTCCGTTAATTTTACCGGTCGTCCAGTGGGGGCCGGACGTCTGCTCGCTGGGAGGTGTTGTAGCTGGCGTAGGCTGGTCTTCAGGCGCCGGTCGTCCACCCAGGGTCGGACGTCCGCTCGCTGTCAGAGGCCGGTCGTCCGGTGTCGTCTGGACGTCCGCTCGCTGGAGCTTCTTCGGAAGTTCCTTGTACTTGGTGTCCTCGCCGTCTTGTCCATGGTCTTCCTCTTTTCCCGGTCATGCATAGCACATATTTGAGGTAGTAGCCATGTCTCACATGTGGAAAGTAATGGTTTGAAGAGGAGCGCGTGCACCTTGTGTCCAATGGTGTATAGTCGAGGTCTCATCTTATGTATCCTTGGGGCTTGGAGAGTAGTCGGAGTGTACATGGGGATGAACGTGGGATGCTCCGCATCATAAGAGTTCCAACACCAGCAACAACATTGGAACCAAGGCTCGGGAGGCGCCTGCATGGTGTCAAGCAGATCTTTGTCAAGTCCAAGGACATACAAGACTAGATGAGAACCAGAAGATGAAGACCTCCGGCGAGATCCTTGCCGGAGACGCCCACAAGACCCCCGGCCAGACCCTTGCCGGGGACGCCTGCAAGACTCCGACAAGATCCTTGTCGGGGCCCCGGCAAGGCTCTTGCCGAGCACATCTACGAGGCCACGGTGAGGCCCACGCCAAGGCTCCACCGCCGTTCCCACACAGCTTCCAGCCCGCCAACTAGGCAGGCACCTGCGTGGAGATAAGCAGTTTCTAGGCCAACCCAGCAAGCACCTGCGTGGTGGCATGCAGATCTTCGTGAAGACTTTCGCACCACACCAGCTCAGCAGCCTGCCAGCCTGCGTGGCGCTGCATGCCTCATTGGCCTGGACGCATGTCGGAGCAAGACGTAGCGGCGACGGACGGGACGGGCTTCGTTGCCGTCCCCGATAAAGGAAGAGGACACCTAAGTAGCACATTTAATGCATTTTGTCCTATGATGTCAGGCGATAAGCTTGTACACTATACAACTTTCCACCTCCTGTGTGCCATTGTGGCAGCCCCTTTCTTCTATAAAAGGAGGCCCGCGGCGTACTGAGAGAGGATTCGAACTTTTCGGACCCTGCACACTCTGTAGCAAGTCCAAGAACACCAGATAAACATACACCTGCAGGACTAGGGTATTACGCATCGCTTGCGAAACCGAACCTACATAAACTCCCCCGCGTTGATCTTCTAATCCCGCTCTTGCCATAGCCCCGTGCCCTGTCAAGCGTAGAAGGGATTCTTTGTGATCCCATAGGTGTCGTTTCCCCGACAACACGGTTGGTAAAACACAAACGTTTGCGATATGCACCATAATCGGAGACGGTTCACAGAGAGGAAACGTGTGCAAGCATGCACACAGTTGCCGTTTGCAAAGCGTGTGCCATGTCAGACAATATCACAAACGGTGCGGGCAAACTAAACGTTTGTGTTAGTTGCCTTATCGTACACGATTCGCAACCATGAACTGTTTCTGATGAAGTATGCATCATAAACGTTGCACCACATAATAGCGTGTGCAATAGTTGTCGTGTACGACGATGTTACGACGGTCTGACGTTTTGTAATCCTGTCCGACACTCGTACAACGATTAGCTAATCTTCTTAACGGTGAACCGTTTGTGATGGGTCACGCATCATACACGTTCTATAATAGTGAACCGTTTGTGATGGGCCGCACATCATAAACGTAGCACCAAAGAATACTGACTACAATGGCAATGCGAGCACAAACGAGTATGAGTACTGTAGGGGCCCTATCCCCGACGGTTTCTGGGTCGTGTGGGAAGGACCCCCCTATCGCCCACACTCACTTGGCGATGGTTCCAAATGCCATCGCGAAAAGGGGTTAAAAACCATTTGTTTAGGACCAGCGCGCACCAGTGCGAGGCTTTGGAGGAGAAGACTACGGCCCAAGTGGTCGGACTCTCCAAAGCCCTCAATGAGGCCAAGGATGCACGGACTGAGTCCCGGCGTGCTCGTGAAGAGATCCGGCAGGCTGAATAGATAGCGGCTGGTAAGCCCTTACGTTTGCAGAGTATATTTAGGGGTCAAAGAAATGCCTTTCTCACTCGACTCTGGTGTTCTCTAGACGCCTTTCCGGATCTTCCGAGGAGTGCTGCTGACGCCACGCAGTTCTTCCGACCTTAGGACGGGAACACGACGGAGAAGCTGTTCTGGTCACAGTTCCTGGCACCGGAGCGTCCGGCGCTGTTGAACAACCAGATGATGCAACTGTCGGAGCTGCATAGGATGTCCGACCTGGCCATGAAGGACATCATAGTCTGGCTTTGGCCAGCCGAACCCATTCCTAGCAGCTAATTCGGCTTGGTGAGGCGACTAGCCGATGAGCTGCCCCGAGTTGAAGCTGTGAAGCATACGGCGTGCATACAGGGTGCACGGATGGCCTTTGCCCGTGTCAAGATGCACTCGGCAAAGAGGAAGGCCACCGGCGTGGCAACCGAAGGCCCGCCCGAAGGCAAGGACCACCGCAAGCGGAGCGATACTTCGACGATGTCCTGGCGGGTGCCCGACGAGTAGAGGGCCAATGCTCAAAGGATATCATGTTTGAGTGAAGGTATTAGGGTTATCCAGACTTTGTTTTATGAACCAAGGCTTGTAATATATTTATGCATTTATCTGAAATTATTTTCCTCCTGTGCGGCCGTTTTAATTCTGAAAGTTTGCCAGTTGTTGGCTTCAGCCACCACATAGATGCTACGGGGATGTTCGGGATAGCGCGCAATCACACTTGACCCAACGTCTTGGTCCGTAAAGGAGGTGTTTGTGTAGCGAACCAGGCAATCAGACTATGCGGCTTTCTTACTTTCACATAGCCATAGGAGTTTGACGGTGGGGCTAAGTACTAGCCCCTGGTGCATATGCGGCCATCCGAACTAGGATGCCTTAGGCGCATGACTGAGCGAAGGCCAGTCCTTTGTATAATACCGAGTAAATCGGAAAAGATTTGTAGCAAGTCGCAGAATCGTCGACCAGCTCTCGCCATATCATGACAGTCAGTTTTCGGCTTTCTCTACTAAGGTGTTTGATCGGACGAACCAGAAACATAATCGCAATAGTTCTCCCTTTACTACCTTAGCCGAACGAGCGAAGCGCAAGGTGGTAATCACAGGAGCCGGGCAACCCAACGATTGACCAAAGACATGATTCGGAGCTGATGCACATAATGCAATATTCGGGACGGCGAAGTATACTCTAGAAGTGTTCGGACTTTTGAAAATATATGTGGCCGAATTGAGCCCCCGGCATTTAAGCCGTACCAAAGTATATATGGCAATCTGAAGCAAAGAGGAAATACAGACTATGAAATAAACCAATACCGAACAGGGGTTGGCAAAAAAAAACTGTTTCCATTATAATCTGATAGATACGTCAAAACATGCTATTACAGATAATGCCAGAAACATCAAGGCTATTTTACATACCAAGAATTTGTAAACAAGGGGAAGCTATATACAGGGCCTAAAAAGAAAACGTAGTCTTGAAGATCCCATTGACACCATGCCGCACGTCTGCGCTGCTTTTGCCTTGGTGCAAGATCCTTTTAGAGGAGTAATCAATGATCGTTTATATAAACGGGCCTGGGAAAGAGCCCTTGTATAACCGTAGGTGATTAGGTTTTAATGAACCTGTAGTATGTGGGAAAGAGGAAGGAAAAAAGGTTGAGGTCCAAATAGGGTCGAGCCGAACTATAGACCTTGTCCGCAGTGTGCCTCCGTCTATGCACACGTTGTACATATGCCGCGGTTAGATGGGGCGATCGATAGAGGCGGAACTGCTAATCCAGCTCTGGATCCACCGAGCTGTCGTTCTGCAGAGTTGGCCAGACTCGTTTAGCAGTGTCCGGGGTCTTGATGGCTGATGAAGTGTTCGGCTTGATGAGGCAGCTCTGCACCTCGGCTGCAAGGGCCGCAGTATGCTCCTCTGTATGGAGGGAGCGCTCCATGTTTCCATTGACTGTGATAACGCCACGCGGTCCGGGCATCTTGAGCGCTAAGTAAGCGTAGTACGGGACTTCATTGAAGCGGGTGAAGGCGGTTCGTCCGAGCAGTGCGTGATAGCCACTGCGAAAGGGGACAATGTCAAAGATCAAGTCTTAGCTTCAGAAGTTATCCAGTGAACCCGTGCAGCGGGCCTCTACATTAGGTATCACTCCATTAAAGGTGGTGTTACTAGGCTTGATTCTTGATGGGTCAATACCCATTTTACGAACAGTGTCTTGATAAATCAGGTTAAGACTGCTGCCACCGTCCATAAGGACTCGAGTGAGATGGTATCCATCAATGATTGGATCGAGGACCAAGGCTGCCGAACCTTCATGATGGATACTCGTCGAGTGGTCCCTGCAATCGAAGGTGATCGGACAAGCCGACCATGGTTTGAATTTTGGGGCGACAGGCTCTACGGCGTAGACGTCCCTTAATGCGCGCTTCCGCTCCCTCTTAGGGATATGAGTGACATATATCATATTTGCTGTTTTTACCTCAGGGGGAAATTTCTTCTGTCCCCCTGTGTTCAGTGGGTGGGGCTCATCATCGTCCTCGCTTGGCGACCCTTTCCCCTTGTGTTCAGTATTTAACTTATCGGCCTGTTTGAAGACCCAACAGTTTCTGTTGGAATGATTTGCAGGCTTCTCGGAGGTGCCATGAATCTGGCAAGGTCGGTCGAGTATTTTGTCCAAATTAGATGGGTCGTCCCTGTTTCCTTTAAATGGCTTCTTCCACTGACCGGGTTTAGAGCCATTGAATCCGGCGTCGACCGCTGTATCTTCAGTTTCTTCATTGTTGTTCTGACGCTTGTGTTTGTCACGTCGTGGCCTTCCGTCGCCATCCCTGGTTTTGGAGTTGCCAGGGTTGCTGGTACTATTGCTTCTACGAGCTAACCAGCTATCTTCTCCCGCGCATTAGCGGGTCATGAGTGCGGTAAGAGTTGCCATAGACTTCGGCTTCTCCAGGCCGAGGTGTTGGGCAAGCCATTCATCGCGGACGCTATGTTTAAAGGCCGCTAGGGCATCGACGTCCGGACAGTCGACGATTTGGTTCTTTTTAATTAGGAACCGAGTCCAGAGTTTACGGGCTGACTCTCCGGGTTGCTAGACTATGTGACTAAAGTCATTGGCGTCCGGTGGCCGGACATAAGTACCTTGGAAGTTGTCTGGGCGGATGTTTAACAAGTGCCGTGCTGGTCCCTTTAGCTATAGGGGGAGGTATTTGATGGCGTGGAGATCATGCCCGCGAGCCATGTGAATGTGGAGAAGAAAGTCTTCAATCCATACGGCGGGATATGTCGTTCCATCGTACGCTTCAATGTTTACGGGTTTAAACCCTTCTAGAAATTGGTGCAGCATTACCTCATCGTAAAGCACAAAGGATGTGCGGCGCCTCTATAGCGGGCAACGTCACGGCGGAGTTCGGATGACATATGTGTTCGGTTTTCATCTCGAGTGTGGTTATGCTTATCGCGCCAAGCTTGATGGCCGTCATCTCGTGTTGGAGCACACCCCCTTGATCCATAGATTTATCTATTTTGACCGGCTCTACTGTCCAGGTCCTGGCGTAAGTCGTGGGTGTAGCCCGGAGCCGCTACCTCTTTGCCTCGACAGTGAGGTGGTACGGGCTTGTGTTCGGCATAAGCAGCCGCTTTGTCTCGTCCATCTGGTGGTCAGTCTGGTTCGTCAGCGTGATTATATCTTGACAATATTGGCTCAAGGGCCTCATCGTTGAATTATGGGAGTAGCCGACGCTTTGGATAACTCTTTGTTGGGTGCTCGAGGCCGTATTCTTCGGCAGCTAGGACCTGGGTCCATCTGTCCTTGAGCGTATCCTGCTCGGCTTGAAGCTATTGCTGTTTCTTTTTTAGGCTCCTCGTAGTGGTGATTAGTTGTCGCTTGAAGCGCTCTTGCTCGAAGGGTTCCTCTAGCACGATGAATTCTTCTTTGCCGAGGCTGACATCCTCCTTGGAGATCGGTAGATAGTTACTATCCTATGAATCCTCATTCCCGACAGGTTCGTCGAGGTTAACTTGTCCCTCCTCCCATTCATCCTGCTCCAACGCAGGCTCGACGAGGTCTTCGGGGTCTTCGGCATCATCCGGAGTGTTGTTGTCTGCCATTATTGCTTTCCTTTTCGCGACCCGATTTTGAGTGGCGCCGCTGACGTCGACGTTCTGATGGTGCCTCGACAGGCTTGTCCTCAATCGGGTCCTGCCTGTCGTCATTGTCCTTTTTAGGTGTATCAACCATATACACGTCGTATGTAGAGTTGGCCGTCCAACGCCCGGTGATAGGCGGATTCTGGCCTGGTTTGTCTCCGGCATCGTCGTCCATACTGTCGATGTCTTCGGAGGCGTAATCTAGCATGTCGGTCAAGTCCTCGACAGTGGCTATTAAGTGGGTGGTGGTTGGGATGCAAAGTTCCCCGCTCTCAGCACCTAGTCCGGGCTGGGCATAGTTCGGAGGTGATACTTCCGTAATGGTGAGAGATCGCATTAAGTCCGGGGCTTCGTTTAGGAGCGAAGGCAGGACGGGGAACCGAGGACCTGCGAAGCTGGGCATGGTAAACGCCACCTGTCCGTGCTCACTGGACGCAGACCTCAAGAGTTCGGAGTTAGCATCCAGAGGTAAGTTCGGCTCCCCGATGATAGGGAGAGTCCTGTTTGATTCCAGGCTTGCCGATGATATAGTCGCCTCTGGGTCTCCAGCAGGGAGCTCCGTAGTAGGAGAGAGTCTGGTGGGTTTCAAACTCCCATCCCCGGATAAGGTGGTCTGCTCTCGATCCAAGGCCGTGGTAGGGACGATAGTTGATTCTTGAACGGAGCCTGATGGTGGATCCGACAGGTTTCCCTCTTGTGGATGAGGAGCGGTCGGGGCCGAGAACCCTTCGAAGATCAAGTCTCCTCGGATATCAGCGACGTAATTCAGAATTCCAAACCTGATCTGATGACCAGGGGCGTAGCTGTCGATCTTTTCAAGGTGGCCAATTGAATTGGCACGCAGAGCGAAGCCGCCAAACACAAAAAGTTGACCAGGGAGGAAAGTTTCCCCGGAAACAGCATCACTGTTGATGGCCGATCGAGCCATCGAACCTTCTGCCGATGACACAGTGGAACTCTCAATGAAAGAACCAATGTCGGTGTCAAAACCGGCCAATCTCGGGTAGGGGGTCCCGAACTGTGCGTCAGAGGATTGAAGTTAACAGGAGACAAATGGGACACGATGTTTACCCAGGTTCGGGCCCTCTTCATAGAGGTAAAACCCTACTTCTTGCTTGATTGTCTTTGATGGGTATAGGGATTACAAGAGTTGATCTACCTCGATATCGTAATGGCTAAACTCTAGATGTCTAGCCTGTATTAATTCTGATAGCCTCTACAGACTAAACCCTCTGTTTTATATATAGACTGGAGGGGCCTAGGGTTGTACAGAGTCAGCTTGCAGAGGAAGGAAATTACATATCCGGACACCAATCTTGCCATCCACGCATAGGAGAGTCCTATCCGGACACGGGGGAAGGTCTTCTGCATTGTATCTTCATGGCCCATCAGTCCAGCCCATATCACATAGCTCGGACACCCGAGGACCCCATCCAGGACTCCCTCACCAACAACGACAAGCACTCGACCATAGTTGTGCAATCAGGGTGGTCCTTAGCATCAAAAATCATAGGCGTGTGGGACCACTTGAGGGGCTTCTCAGCATCTGCCGCCGGCTTCGCTGCAGTGACCTCACGCGCCCATTGTTTAAGTTGGCGGTCAGAAGAATGCAAAGACGCACCCCCATCATTGCACATGGCTTCGGTTGCCTTCTATAATTCATGCTCGTTGGATTCATTGTCATCTTCCTCTTCACTCTCATCATCTTCTTCTTTCTTTTTCCTGCCCCTGGCAGGTTTCTATTTCTATTGATTGGCCTTGTCGCGGCACACTCGTCATCCACCGCGACCCTTCTTATCGGACCCACCAGTTCCATCTTGGCCCTTCTCCTTGTCGCGCTTTTCATACTTAGCCTTTTGCTTCTCAACTGGTTGTTCGACCTATCAGCACTCTTGGAGGTCGTGACCCTTGGTACGGTGAATCTTACAGTATGGCCCGTCAGACTTGCCGGCCTTCTCGCGCACTGCAGCTACCTGACAATCAGCGCACGCGGAAACTTCCTTGCCGCACATCTCCGTCTTGGTTTTCATGGCAGAACTAGATTTGCTAGACCCTTCCACAGGCATAATTGACTTGCCCTTGCGCATTCTATTGTGCTTCCGGTCTTTCTTCTTTGGATTGGCGGTACCATCGTCCTCAGAATGGACTTCATGCCAGCAACTTCCCCAGGGATCCTTCTCCCCTCCTCAACACATACGCATTTTTCCGCCAATGTGTAGACCTCATTGACGGTCTTCGGCAGCCGTATGTTCATCTTCTCCCGCATCTTGCGATGTTCGTGTGGAACGCGGCAATGACAGCTGCAGGGTGCAGAAGGAAATGACAAGCGGTTTTCAACAAGGTATTCTCTGCAAGCACTGAAATTATCGGTAATAGATAGTTGTGTGATAAGATAATTGGTAATGGGTAACAAGTAACAAAAGTAACTAACGTGCAGCAAGGTGGCCCAATCCTTTTTGTAGCAAAGTACAATCCTGGGCGAAATCTTATATAAAGCAAAGCGCTCCCGAGGACACATGGGAATTACTGTCAAGCTAGTTTTCATCATGCTCATATGATTCACGTTCGTTACTTTGATAATTTGATATGTGGGTGGACCGGTGCTTGGGTGTTGCCCTTCCTTCGACAAGCCTCCCACTTATGATTAACCCCTCTCCCAAGCATCCACAACTATGAAAGAAGTATTAAGATAAATCTAAGCATAGCATGAAATATATGGATCCAAATCAGCCCCTTACGAAGCAACGCATAAACTAGGGTTTAAGCTTCTGTCACTCTAGCAACCCATCATCTACTTATTACTTCCCAATGCCTTCCCCTAGGCCCAGATCATGGTGAATTATCATGTAGTTAACGTTCACTTAACACCACTAGAGGAAAGACAACATACATCTCATCAAAATATCGAACGAATACCAAATTCGCATGATTACTTATAACATGACTTCTCCCATGTCCTCAGGGACAAACATAACTACTCACAAAGCATATTCATGTTCATAATCAGAGGGGCCTTGAATAGCATTAAGGATCTGAACATATGATCTTCCACCGAATAAACAAACTAGCATCAACTACAAGGAGTAATCAACCCTAATAGCAACCCACAGGTACCAATCTGAGGTTTTGAGAAAAAGATTGGACACAAGAGATGAACTAGGGTTTGAGAGGAGATGGTGCTGGTGAAGATGTTGATGCAGATTGACCCCCTCTCGATGAGAGGGTTATTGGTGGTGACGACGGCTTCGATTTCCCCCTCCGGGTGGGAAGTTTCCCCAGCAGAACAGCTCCGCCGGAGGACTAGATAGGTTCGTCCCAAAAGCTTCCTTATGATTTTTTGTAACATCCCAAAATTCTAAATTTTGGAATGTTATATTAAATAAATAGTTTTGGTTGTTTGTTTGATTGTGGTGTGATTCCTTGTGTGAAATTGAGTGAAATTCGAAACTTTATGAAAGTTAAATGAGAGGAAATAAAAGGACTTTCCCAAACTTTCATTTTGCATTTATGATCTCCATGAATTTTCAAATTTATTTCATCACAAAACCCTAGAGTGAAGATGATATGACTTCTTCCATTTAATTAAATGAAAAAGGGGTTTGAAAAGATTTGAATTCCATTTGGAAAATATTTCAAATTCAGAAACTTTAAGCAACTCAATGATTTTCATGAGAGAAGATAAAATGACTTCTTCAAACATATGAAATATGAGTTGGAAGTTTAAAAGAATCAAATTAAAAGTCCCTTTGAAATTATTTTTCAAATTTGGAGTTATTTGGTTTTATTCAAATTATTTTTCTCCAAAAATAAAATATATGGAAATTAGGGCAAAATGATTCCCTACATTAGAAAATTGGAGAGAAATAAATTTGGAGTCATTTTTGTATTTTGAAAATGATTTTTATTGGGTTTTATTATAGCTGTAGCACTTTTTGCTTTATTTAAAATTTTGAGGATTTTATTTGATGCTAAGAAAATGTTCACGTTATAGAGAAATGTTTTTCTGAAAATTTTGATATATTATATGCCTATACTATATTTTATTTTATATGGTTTTATTTTTCTTTTTGTTGTGTGGAAAAATGTTAAAAAAACTCTTCGGACCGACTTGGCTGAAGCCCAGCCAGCCCAGGCCTCGCCACCACCTTCCCTGAGCCGCGGGAGACCGGCTCCTGCATGGGAGCGCCGCTGCTGAAGTCCGGCTGGACTCCGCGTCCGCCTCGCGCGCCCTCCTCCCGCATATAACAGGGGAACCCCCGGCTCTCTCTCTCTCCTTGTTCCTTTGGCGGCGCTCCGCCGCAACCACCGCCGCCGCAGCTGCCGCCGCCCGCCTGCCTCTGTCACGCTGCTGCCGCGCCGCCGCTCGCTGTCGCTCTGCCGCCGCCTTGCCTGCCACGCCACCCCGCTGACGCCATAGCTACCGCGCCAGAGCCCGCCGCCGCTGCCAACCGTCGCCAGGACTGCTGGTTTTCCGCTCAAGACCGTCAAACCGTCCCAAACCGGTATAAACCGAACCCTAGATCGGTTTTTTCGGTTTTTCTCTGATTTTCTTTAAGTCCCGGTTTTTCTTATTCAACCTTGTTAATTAGCGAACGCTCGTCAGATTAGATCCATCCGTGAATATTTTGTTTATAGATTAGCCCCTGGTTTTCAAACGACTACAACTTCTTCGTTATGATCCCTTCTATCCAGATAATCAACTTAAACATGTTTTTGAAAGTTTAAAATTTGTTTTCAAACAGATTTGAATTCAAACTTCTTTTGTTCATAACTTGAGTTTTATAACACCGATTTAGTTGATTCTTTTTGCTAGTTGAAGCTCTTCACCTAAACGTTCTGATAAGACCAAATTCACTCAATTTTGGTACTGTTAGAAATTGTTTTCTGTTGCAAGAGTTAATTGCTTGTTTTTGAAGTTTTCCGAGATCTTTTCTTTGAGTCTTTTGCATGAGTGCTTATGTATGCAATTGCTTTCTCACGATAGATTGAACGGACTGTGATGAGTAGAACTATCAGGAGTTATGAGTGTGAATCATATTCATCAACAGTACAAGGCAAGTTCACACTTTGATCATAATCTCCATACCCAGTTTTTATGCATTAGTTTCAACCCTCAAACATTGCATGAGTAGGATTTTGATAACATGTGGGTATTGGGAAGTAGTTGATGACGTAGGAACCTATTGTATTTTATCAACCCTAGGATTACTACGTTATGCTTGCACTACTTTGCTATGCTCGTAGGCGTGGATTGGCATGTGAGTTTCATGAAAGATGTGATAGTTACATTTAACTAAGGGAAACTTAAGGTGGCTACTTTAACACATATCTGGGTGGATTGGTTGGGGCACCCTGGGGATACCTACGGCTTGCCCAGAAACCTGGGGAATCCAGTGTTGCCCAAGGAGGTTCCGGGGTATCCGTGTGATTTTCCTATGGTTTACCACCCAGGCTCAAAGGGATCATTATGTTATTCATGCTGGAAACTTCCGTGTGCAGCCACAAGCCATTATGGGCTCTGGCATAGTTGAGTATGTTGTGTGAGATCTTACAGTTGTAGACTAGCAGATGTAGGGGATGTAGGTGGTACTTCCTACCCGTCGTAACGAGCTAACGCTTCTGAAAGACCATGTCTCGGTCATCCATTTCTCAAACATCATGCAGTGTGAGAAATTTAACGGAGGAGATCGAGTCTTGTGGGGAAAAGTGCGCAAACCTCTGCAGAGTGTACAAACTAATCATGATTAGCCGTGTCCCCGGTTATGGACATCTTGAGTATCTGGTTCTTGAATTATTGATTTGATCTCATCACTCTATTTAATTAATAATTTGTTGGGTTAATGTTAATTTGGGATTGAGTTGGGGTTACCTTCTCAATATTTTCAACAAACTTTGTAGTTAAATAAAATATATTCCTTTGTTGTAGGAAAAATTAGCTTTATGCAAAAATTAAACTTAGAGCCTCCACCAGCCAAATATGCATATAGAGATAGCCATTCTCATTTTTATCCTATGGTGTGAATTTGCCAGTACATTCAATGTAATGACCTACATGACTGCAACATCTCATGTTGCAGGAATCTTATGACGAGTAAGTGATACGTTAGGGTTACGATTTCTACACTCAACTTCGCCGTTGGTGTTGATGGGAATCCACAACTTTGTTGTTACATCCACTATTTGGATTGAGGTAATAGTATTTACGTTACTTTATACATGTGATTTACCTCTGTTATAAATCCTCGAGTACTGTGTGTGTCAGCATACCGATCCAGGGATGACACTTAAGCAAAGAGACTTGACCGTCTGAGGTCGGGTCGCTACATCTTTTTAGGTCAAAACACACGATATAGAACAAGATGGGCATCGGGGGCCTGCCAGGTGGCCCATAAGGTAGGGGCCGCGCCCTCCACCCTTGTGGATGGCAGGTGGCCCCCCTCTGGTGCTTTCTTAGCCCAATATTTTTTCTATATTCCAAAAATAATTCTCTGTGAAGTTTTAGGACTTTTGGAGTTGTGCAGAATAGGTCCCTAATATTTGCTCCTTTTCAGCTAGTATTCCAGCTGCCGGCATTCTCCCTCTTCATGTAAACCTTATAAAATTAGAGAGAAAAGGCATAAATATTGTGATATAATGTGTAATAACAGCCCATAATGTATTAAATATCAATATAAAAGATTGATGCAAAATGGACGTATCAACTCCCCCAAGCTTAGACCTCGCTTGTCCTCAAGCGAAAGCCGAAATCGAAAAATATGTCCACATGTTTAGAGATAGAGGTGTCGATAAAAGAAAATACGAACATGAGGGCATCATGATCATCGTTAGGATTGCAACATATAGTGTCATATGATTTATTATGCTAAAGTAAAAATTCATTCACAAGGTAAAATATGAATCAGAAACTTCATTGAAAACTAACAAACTGTGATCTTAGTCATTGAAGCAATTGCAATTTATCATAACATCGGTAAGAGTCAATATAAGAGCTGTTCAACAAGTCCACATACTCAACTATCATTTCATCTTCCACAATTGCTAACACTCACGCAATAGTAATGGGTACAAAGTTTCAATCGGACATAGAGAAAGATAGGGGCTTATAGTTTCGCCTCCCAACCTTTTACCTCAAGGGTAATGTCAACACTAATACTCTATGATAACTTACATCCGAGTGGATACATATATCCGGATCTCTCCAACACATAGTGCTTGCCAAAAGAGAAAGTGTAAAAAGGAAAGGTGAACATCACCATGACTCTTGTATAAGGGTAGGAGATAAAAGTAAAAGATAGGCCCTTCACAAAGGGAAGCAGAGGTTGTCATGCGCTTTTATGCTTGGATGCGCAAAATCTTACTGCAAAAGAACATCACTTTATATTGCCGCTTGTGATAAAGAACTTTATTATGTAGTCTGTCTCTTTTATATCTTACATATCACAAGTTCATATAAAGCTTATTTTCTTCACACTAATAGATCATACATATTTAGGGAGCAATTTTTACTGCTTTCACCGATGACCACTTACTTGAAGGATCTTATTCAATCCATAGGTAGGTATGGTGGATTCTCATGGCTAAACTGGTTTAAGGGATGTTTGGAAGCACAAGTAGTATCTCTACTTGGTGCATAGGATTTGGCTAGCATGAGAGGGAAAAGCAAGCTCAACATGTTGGAGGATCCATGACAATATAACTTCTATTCGGATATAAGAGAACATAACTCATTATGTTGTCTTCCTTGTCCAACATCAACTTTTTAGCATGTCATATTTTAATGAGTGCTCACAGTTTACAAATGATGTCCAAGATAGTGTATTTATATGTGAAGCCTCTCTTTCTTTATTACTTACTATTAATTGCAACAATGACCAAAACTATGTTTGTCAACTCTCAACAACTTTTATTCATCATACTCTTTATATGTGAAGTCATTACTCTCCATAAGATCAATATATGATCTTTTTATTTATTTTTATTATTTCTTTTGTTTAATTCCCTCAAGATAGCAAAGCCCACAACTCAAAACTACTCTTTATTATATATAACTCACGGACTTCATTACATAGATAGAGATCAAAAGAAAACTCAAAGATAGATCATACTAAAACTTTATTCTACTAGATCAAGATATAACCAAAAGGATCGAACTAAGAAAAATGACAAAGATAAAGATGTGATGGTGATACGATACCGGGGCACCTCCCTGATAACCCACAAGTATAGGGGATCGTAACATCTTTCGAGGGTAGAGTATTCAACCCAAATTTATAGATTCGACACAAGGGGAGCCAAAGAATATTTGCAAGTATTAGCAGCTGATTTTGTAGCAAGTGCAATAGTAACAGTAGCAATAGTAACTTAGCAAGAACAATATGTAGGAAAATCGTAGGCATTAGATCTTAATTCGTTGGATGATATTCATCATGTGACAGGCATAACCTAGGGCGATACGGCACTAGCTCCAGTTCGTAAATATAATGTAGGCATGTATTCCGTAAATAGTCATACATTCTTATGGAAAGAACTTGCATGACATCTTTTGTCCTACCCCCCCCCCATGACAGGGGGGTCCGTAAGGAAACTAAGGGATATTAAGGCCTCCTTTTAATAGAGAACCGTAACAAAGCATTAGCACACGGTGAATACATGAACTCCTCAAACTACGGTCATCACCGGGAAGTGTCCCGACTATTGTCACTCCAGGGTTGCTGGATCATAACACGTAGTAGGTGACTATAACTTGCAAGATTGGATCTAGAACATAGATATACTGGTGACAACATAACGGTTTAGATCTGAAATCATGGCACCCGGGCCCAAAGTTACAAGCATTAAGCATGGCAAAGTCATAGCAACATCAATCTCAGAACATAATGGATACTAGGGATCAAGCCCTAACAAAACTAACTCGATTACATGATGAATCTCCTCCAACTCCTCACTGACCAGCGAGCCTACGAAGGAATTACTCACTCCCGGTGGGGAGCATCATGGAATTGGCGATGGAGAAGGGTTGGTAATGACGAAGATCGAAGATCCCCCTTTCCGGAGCCCCAAACGGACTCCAGATCTGGCCTCCCGATGAAGAACAGGAGACGGAGACGGCTCCGTCTCGTGGAACGTAATAATTCTTTCTCCCTGAATTTTTTCTGGAAAAATTGGATTTTATAGCGTCGGTTTCAGGGTCTGCAGGACCACCTGGTGGGAACAACCCACCTGGGCATGCCTGGAGGGGGTGGCGCGCCCTTGTGCCCACCCAGGTGCCCCCCTCCGGTGGTTTTTGGCTCCAGTAATTCTCATTTATCATATAAAAAATCCTCGCAAAGTTTTGTTCCAATCCGAGAACTTTTATTTCTGCACAAAATCAACACCATGGTAGTTCTGCTGAAAACAATGTTAGTCCGGGTTAGTTTCATTCAAATCATGCAAATTAGAGTTTAGAGTCAAAAACATGTTGAAAATGTAGCGACTAGACCTCAAACAGTCTGATCTACCGTGCACCAGTGTCATCGCTGGATCAGTAATGCTGACACGCACAGTACAAATGGAGGATTTATAACAGAGTAGCAATCACACACTTATTACATCGAGTATCTCAAGAGAGAAATAAGTATGACAAATATGGCTTAAGGCCATCTAAATACGATAACAGCGGAAGACTTGGAAGATAAGTGAGTCCATCAACTCCAACGGCATCACTGAGTATAAGACCACGACCCAAGGCACCTTACTCGTCGTCTGAAAAGTCCGCAACATGAAACGTTGCAGCCCAAAAACGGGTCAGCACATGGAATATGCTGGCAATGTAACACATAGAGAGTAATGAACAAAATAATGCTATACTACATGCATATATGGCTGGTAGAAGGCTCTATGGTTACAGTTTTGCGAAAAGCCAATTTTTCCCTACTGCAAAGGAATAAATTTTATTTAACTATCATGGTGGTTGTTAAACATTGAGAATGGTTGACAGCATCCTCAATCCCAATTAACTATCATCATTAACCCAATAAAATTAATTAAACTAACATGATGAGATTCACATGATAATCCAGATACTAGATACTCAAGACGTCCATAACCGGGGACACGGCTAATCATGATTAGTTTGTACACTCTGCAGAGGTTTGTGCACTTTTCCCCACAAGACTGGATCGCCTCCGCTTGATTCTCGCACTACATGATGTTTGAGAAACGGATGACCGAGACACAGTCTTTCAGAAGTGTTTGCACCTTACGAATGGGTAGACCGTTACACCTACTTTCCCCTACATCTGCTAGTCTACCACTGTAAGAGTTCACACAACTTAGTCAACTACGCTAGAGCCCATAATAGCTTGCGGCTGCACACGGAAGTTTCTAGCACGAATAATCTCATGATCCCTTTGAACCTAGGTGGCGGTCCAAAAGAAAAACAGGCAATCCTGGAATACCCAGGTACCTCAATCCACCCAGATGTGAGTTTTAGTTGCCACCTTAAGGTTAACCATTAATTAACAATCTCACATCTGTCATGGTAACACTCAAACCCAATCAACGTCTACTAGCATAGCATAGTAATATGAGCAAATGTAGAAGTAACTCCCAAGGGTTTGATAATAAACAGGTAATAGGTACTACCTCAACTACTTCCCAATTCCCACAGTTTAATTAGATCCTAAGCATGCAATGTTTGAGGGTTGATCTAATGCAATAAAACTGGGTAGTAAAAGAAGTATGATCAAAGTGTTACTTGCCTTGCTGATGATCCGTGAAACCTAGAGATTCGAAGTAGCAAGCGGCGCACTCCGGGTACTCTATCGCGAACAAACAAGCATACAATAAGAACTCATCAAACACATAGGTAAAACTCAAATAAAAGATCTAACCAGAAAGTTCAACTTAAGAACTCCGGTTTGCAAAAAGAAACAAATCAGACGAAGCAACTAAAGTCAAACGGCGAAAGAAACAAGCTTCGTTTACTAATCTGAATCTAGGTCAAATTTTACAGTAGCAAAAACTTGTTTGAATAGGTTAAACGGAAAGAGAATTTCGAGACGAAACTCTAGGCGCTTGAATCGCCTGATTCCGATGAACGAGCTAAAAGATATACCAGAACGAAAATCTGATCAGAAATCGCGAATTGGAATAATCGCGGAAAATCCGACGAAAAAAAAAACTGATGAACAGTTAAACGTAGGGACGTTAGCTGCGTCAAACTGACGAACACGTTCGTTAAAACGAATGGATCGGTGAACGTTCACTAACTAACTAAACCAAAAAAATAAACCGATCTATTAAAATAAAAC